>NW_026645890.1:300000-532941 GCF_949987535.1 Balaenoptera acutorostrata
ACACGATCATGGAACATTGTGATGACAAGAATTCTGGAGCATTGTGATGACAAGGGCCATGGAGCATTGTGATGACATGGTCATGGAACATTGTGATGACAAGAATTCTGGAGCATTTTAATGACACGGTCATGGAACATTGTGATGACAAGAATTATGGAACATTGTGATGACAAGGGCCATGGAGCATTGTGATGACACGGTCATGGAACATTGTGATGACAAGAATTCTGGAGCATTGTGATGACAAGGGCCATGGAGCATTGTGATGACACGGTCATGGAACATTGTGATGACAAGAATTCTGGAGCATTGTGATGACACGGTCATGGAACATTGTGATGACAAGAATTATGGAGCATTGTGATGACACGGGCATGGAACATGGTGATGACAAGAATTCTGGAGCATTGTGATGAAAAGGGCCATGGAGCATTGTGATGACACGGTCATGGAACATTGTGGTGACAAGAATTCTGGAGCATTGTGATGACAAGGGCCATGGAGCATTGTGATGACACGGTCATGGAATATTGTGATGACAAGTATTCTGGAGCATGGTGATGACAAAGGCCATGGTGCATTGTGATGACACGGTCATGGAACTTTGTGATGACAAGCAATCTGGAGCACTGTGATGAAAAGGGCCATGGAGCATTGTGATGACACGGTCATGGAACATTGTGATGACAAGAATTCTGGAGCATTCTGATGCGAAGGGCCATGGAGAATTGTGATGACATGGTCATGTAACATGGTGATGACAAGAATTCTGGAGCATTGTGATGACAAGGGCCATGGAGCATTGTGATGACAAGTGTCACGGAGCATTGTAATGAGAGGTTTCATTGTGCACCGTGATGACAAGGGGGATGGAGTATTGTGATGAAACTGGTCCTGGAGCATTGTGATAACAAAAGCCATTGAGCATTGTGATGACAGGCATCATGGAGCATTGTGAAGAAAGGGGTCATGGGGAATTGTAATGACAATAGAGAAATGTGATGAAAATGGTCAGCAAGCAAATTGATTAAAGTGGTCATTTAGAATTGTCATGAAAAACTATATAGAGCGTTGTGATGGCAAAGGTCATGGAGAACTGTGATGACCAGTGTCATGTAGCATTGTGATGACACGGTCATGGAACATTGTGATGACAAGAATTGTGGAGCATTGTGGTGACACGGTCATGGAACATTGTGATGACAAGAATTATGGAGCATTGTGATGACACGGTCATGGAACATTGTGATGACAAGAATTCTGGAGCATTGTGATGACACGGTCATGGAACATTGTGATGACAAGAATTCTGGAGCATTGTGATGACAAGGGCCATGGAGCATTGTGATGACACGGTCATGGAACATTGTGATGACAAGTATTCTGGAGAATTGTGATGACAAGGGCCATGGAGCATTGTGATGACACGGTCATGGAACATTGTGATGACAAGAATTCTGGAACATTGTGATGACAAGGGCCATGGAGCATTGTGGTGACACGGTCATGGAACATTGCGATGACAAGAATTATGGAGCATTGTGATGACACGGTCATGGAACATTGTGATGACAAGAATTATGGAGCATTGTGATGACAAGGGCCATGGGGCATTGTGATGACACGGTCATGGAACATTGTTATGACAAGAATTCTGGAGCATTGTGATGACAAGTGCCATGGAGCATTGTGATGACACGGTCATGGAACATTGTGATGACAAGTATTCTGGAGAATTGTGATGACAAGGGCCATGGAGCATTGTGATGACACGGTCATGGAACATTGTGATGACAAGAATTCTGGAGAATTGTGATGACAAGGGCCATGGAGCATTGTGATGACATGGTCATGGAACATTGTGATGACAAGAATTCTGGAGCATTTTAATGACACGGTCATGAAACATTGTGATGACAAGAATTATGGAGCATTGTGATGACAAGGGCCATGGTGCATTGTGAAGACACGGTCATGGAACATTGTGATGACAAGCAATCTGGAGCATTGTGATGACAATGGCCATGGAGCATTGTGATGACACGGTCATGGAACATTGTGATGACAAGAATTCTGGAGCATGGTGATGACAAAGGACATGGTGCATTGTGATAACACGGTTATGGAACTTTGTGATGACAAGCAATCTGGAGCATTGTGATGAAAAGGGCCATGGAGCATTGTGATGACACGGTCATGGAACATTGTGATGACAAGAATTCTGGAGCATTGTGATGCGAAGGGCCATGGAGAATTGTGATGACATGGTCATGGAACATGGTGATGACAAGAATTCTGGAGCATTGTGATGACAAGGGCCATGGAGCATTGTGATGACACGGTCATGGAACATTGTGATGACAAGAATTCTGGATCATGGTGATGACAAAGGCCATGGTGCATTGTGATGACACGGTCATGGAACGTTGTGATGACAAGCAATCTGGAGCATTGTGATGAAAAGGGCCATGGAGCATTGTGATGACACGGTCATGGAACAGTGTGATGACAAGAATTCTGGAGCATTGTGATGCGAAGGGCCATGGAGAATTGTGATGACATGGTCATGGAACATGGTGATGACAAGAATTCTAGAGCATTGTGATGACAAGGGCCATGGAGCATTGTGATGACAAGTGTCACGGAGCATTGTAATGAGAGGTTTCATTGGGCACCGTGATGACAAGGGGGATGGAGTATTGTGATGAAACTGGTCCTGGAGCATTGTGATAACAAAAGCCATTGAGCATTGTGATGACAGGCATCATGGAGCATTGTGAAGAAAGCGGTCATGGGGAATTGTAATGACAATAGAGAAATGTGATGAAAATGGTCAGCAAGCAAATTGATTAAAGTGGTCATTTAGAATTGTCATGAAAAACTATATAGAGCATTGTGATGGCAAAGGTCATGGAGAACTGTGATGACCAGTGTCATGTAGCATTGTGATGACACGGTCATGGAACATTGTGATGACAAGAATTATGGAGCATTGTGATGACACGGTCATGGAACATTGTGATGACAAGAATTATGGAGCATTGTGATGACACGGTCATGGAACATTGTGATGACAAGAATTCTGGAGCATTGTGATGACAAGGGCCATGGAGCATTGTGATGACACGGTCATGGAACATTGTGATGACAAGAATTCTGGAGCATTGTGATGACAAGGGCCATGGAGCATTGTTATGACACGGTCATGGAACATTGTGATGACAAGAATTCTGGAGCATTGTTATGACACGGTCATGGAACATTGTGATGAAAGAATTCTGGAGAATTGTGATGACAAGGGCCATGGAGAATTGTGATGACATGGTCATGGAACATTGTGATGACAAGAATTATGGAGCATTGTGATGACAAGGGCCATGGTGCATTGTGATGACACGGTCATGGATCATTGTGATGACAAGAATTATGGAGCATTGTGATGACAAGGGCCATGGAGCATTGTGATGACACGGTCATGGAACATTGTGATGACAAGAATTATGGAGCATTGTGATGACAAGGGCCAAGGTGCATTGTGATGACACGGTCATGGAACATTGTGATGAAAAGAATTATGGAGCATTGTGATGACAAAGGCCATGGAGCATTGTGATGACAAGTGTCATGGAGCATTGTGATGATAAGAATTCTGGAGCAATATGATGACAAGGGCCTTGGAGAATTGTGATGACATGGTCATGGAACATTGTGCTGACAAGAATTCTAGAGCATTGTGATGACATTTGTCATGGAGCATTGTAATGAAACTTTTCATTGTGCACCGTGATGAGAAGGGGGATGGAGTATTGTGATGAAACTGGTCCTGGAGCATTGTGATAACAAAAGCCATTGAGCATTGTGATGATAGGCATCATGGAGCATTGTGAAGAAGGGGGTCATGGGAAATTGTAATGACAATAGAGAAATGTGATGAAAATGGTCAGAAAGCAAAGTGATTAAAGTGGTCATTTAGAATTGTCATGAAAAAGTATATAGAGCATTGTGATGCAAAGGTCATGGAGAACTGTGATGACCAGGGTCATGTAGCATTGTGATGACACGGTCATGGAACATTGTGATGACAAGAATTATGGAGGATTGTGATGACACGGTCATGGAACATTGTGATGACAAGAATTCTGGAGCATTGTGATGACAAGGGCCATGGAGCATTGTGATGACACGGTCATGGAACTTTGTGATGACAAGAATTCTAGAGCATTGTGATGACAAGGGCCATGGAGCATTGTGATGACACGGTCATGGAACATTGTGATGACAAGAATTCTGGAGCATTGTGATGACAAGGGCCATGGAGCATTGTGATGACACTGTCATGAAACATTGTGATGACAAGAATTTTGGAGAATTGTGATGACAAGGGCCATGGAGCATTGTGATGACATGGTCATGGAACATTGTGATGACAAGAATTCTGGAGCATTTTGATGACACGGTCATAGAACATTGTGATGACAAGAATTATGGAGCACTGTGATGACAAGGGCCATGGTGCATTGTGATGACACGGTCATGGAACTTTGTGATGACAAGCAATCTGGAACATTGTGATGAAAAGGGCCATGGAGCATTGTGATGATATTTTCATGGAACATTGTGATGACAAGAATTCTGGAGCATTGTGATGAGAAGGGCCATGGAAAATTGTGATGACATGGTCATGGAACATGGTGATGACAAGAATTCTGAAACATTGTGATGACACGGTCATGGAACATTGTGATGACAAGAATTATGGAGCATTGTGATGACACGGTCATGGAACATTGTGATGACAAGAATTCTGGAGCATTGTGATGACAAGGGCCATGGTGCATTGTGATGACACGGTCATGGAACTTTGTGATGACAAGCAATCTGGAGCATTGTGATGACCAGGGCCATGGAGCATTGTGATGACACGGTCATGGAACATTGTGATGACAAGAATTCTGGAGCATTGTGATGACAAGAATTCTGGAGCATTGTGATGACACGGTCATGGAGCATTGTGATGACAAGAATTCTGAAGCATTGTGATGACACGGTCATGGAACATTTTGATGACAAGGATTATGGAGCATTGTGATGACACGGTCATGGAACATTGTGAAGACAAGAATTCTGGAGCATTGTGATGACAAGGGCCATGGAGCATTGTGATGACACGGTCATGGACCATTGTGATGACAAGAATTCTGGAGCATTGTGATGACAAGTGCCATGGATCATTGTGATGACACGGTCATAGATCATTGTGATGACAAGAATTCTGGAGCATTGTGATGACAAGGGCCATGGTGCATTGTGGTGACACGGTCATGGAACTTTGTGATGACAAGCAATCTGGAGCATTGTGATGACCAAGGCCATGGAGCATTGTGATGACACGTTCATGGAACATTGTGATGACAAGAATTCTGGAACATTGTGATGACAAGAATTCTGGAGCATTGTGATGACACGGTCATGGAACATTTTGATGACAAGAATTCTGGAGCATTGTGATGACGCGGTCATGGAACATTTTGATGACAAGAATTATGGAGATTTGTGATGACAAGAAATCTGGAGCATTGTGATGACAAGGGCCATGGAGCATTGTGATGACACGGTCATGGAACATTGTGATGACAAGAATTCTGCAGCATTGTGATGACAAGGGCCATGGTGCATTGTGATGACACGGTCATGGAACTTTGTGATGACAAGAATTCTGGAGCATTGTGATGACAAGGGCCATGGAGCATTGTGATGACATGGTCATGGAACATTGTGATGACAAGAATTCTGGAGCATTGGGATGAAAAGGGCCATGGAGCATTGTGATGACACGGTCATGGAACATTGTGATGACAAGAATTCTGGAGCATTGTGATGACAAGGGCCATGGTGCTTTGTGATGACACAGTCATGGGACTTTGTGATGACAAGCAATCTGAAGCATTGTGATGACCAGGCCCATGGAGCATTGTGATGACACAGTCATGGAACATTGTGATGACAAGAATGCTGGAGCATTGTGATGACAAGGGCCATGCAGCATTGTGATGACATGGTCATGGAACATTGTGATGACAAGAATTCTGGAGCATTGTGATGACAAGGGCCATGGAGCATTGTGATGACACGGTCATGGAACATTGTGATGACAAGAATTGTGGAGCATTGTGATGACACGGTCATGGAACATTGTGATGACAAGAATTATGGAGCATTTTGATGACACGGTCATGGAACATTGTGATGACATGAATTCTGGAGCATTGTGATGACAAGGGCCATGGAGCATTGTGATGACACGGTCATGGAACATTGTGATGAAAAGAATTGTGGAGCATTGTGATGACACAGTCATGGAACATTGTGATGACAAGAATTCTGGAGCATTGTGATGACAAGGGCCATGGAGCATTGTGATGACACGGTCATGGAACATTGTGATGACAAGAATTCTGGAGCATTGTGATGACAAGGGCCATGGAGCATTGTGATGACAAGTGTCACGGAGCATTGTAATGAGAGGTTTCATTGTGCACCGTGATGACAAGGGGGATGGAGTATTGTGATGAAACTGGTCCTGGAGCAGTGTGATAACAAAAGCCATTGAGCATTGTGATGACAGGCATCATGGCGCATTGTGAAGAAAGGGGTCATGGGGAATTGTAATGACAATAGAGAAATGTGATGAAAATGGTCAGCAAGCAAATTGATTAAAGTGGTCATTTAGAATTGTCATGAAAAACTATATAGAGCATTGTGATGGCAAAGGTCATGGAGAACTGTGATGACCAGTGTCATGTAGCATTGTGATGACACGGTCATGGAACATTGTGATGACAAGAATTGTGGAGCATTGTGGTGACACGGTCATGGAACATTGTGATGACAAGAATTATGGAGCATTGTGATGACACGGTCATGGAACATTGTGATGACAAGAATTATAGAGCATTGTGATGACACGGTCATGGAACATTGTGATGACAAGAATTCTGGAGCATTGTGATGACAAGGGCCATGGAGCATTGTGATGACACGGTCATGGAACATTCTGATGACAAGAATTCTGGAGAATTGTGATGACATGGGCCATGGAGCATTGTGATGACACGGTCATGGAACATTGTGATGACAAGCAATCTGGAGCATTGTGATGAAAAGGGCCATGGAGCATTGTGATGACACGGTCATGGAACATTGTGATGACAAGAATTCTGGAGCATTGTGATGAGTAGGGCCATGGAGAATTGTGATGACATGGTCATGGAACATGGTGATGACAAGAATTCTGGAGCATTGTGATGACATGGTCATGGAACATTGTGATGACAAGAATTCTGGAGCATGGTGATGACAAAGGCCATGGTGCATTGTGATGAGACGGTCATGGAACTTTGTGATGACAAACAATCTGGAGCATTGTGATGAAAAGGGCCATGGAGCATTGTGATGACACGGTCATGGAACATTGTGATGACAAGAATTCTGGAGCATTGTGATGCGAAGGGCCATGGAGAATTGTGATGACATGGTCATGGAACATGGTGATAACAAGAATTCTGGAGCATTGTGATGACAAGGGCCATGGAGCATTGTGATGACAAGTGTCACGGAGCATTGTAATGAGAGGTTTCATTGTGCACCGTGATGACAAGGGGGATGGAGTATTGTGATGAAACTGGTCCTGGAGCATTGTGATAACAAAAGCCATTGAGCATTGTGATGACAGGCATCATGGAGCATTGTGAAGAAAGGGGTCATGGGGAATTGTAATGACAATAGAGAAATGTGATGAAAATGGTCAGCAAGCAAATTGATTAAAGTGGTCATTTAGAATTGTCATGAAAAACTATATAGAGCATTGTGATGGCAAAGGTCATGGAGAACTGTGATGACCAGTGTCATGTAGCATTGTGATGACACGGTCATGGAACATTGTGATGACAAGAATTGTGGAGCATTGTGTTGACACGGTCATGGAACATTGTGATGACAAGAATTATGGAGCATTGTGATGACACGGTCATGGAACATTGTGATGACAAGAATTATGGAGCATTGTGATGACACGGTCATGTAACCTTGTGATGACAAGAATTCTGGAGCATTGTGATGACAAGGGCCATGGAGCATTGTGATGACACGGTCATGGAACATTGTGATGACAAGAATTCTGGAGAATTGTGATGACAAGGGCCATGGAGCATTGTGATGACACGATCATGGAACATTGTGATGACAAGAATTCTGGAGCATTGTGATGACAAGGGCCATGGAGCATTGTGATGACATGGTCATGGAACATTGTGATGACAAGAATTCTGGAGCATTTTAATGACACGGTCATGGAACATTGTGATGACAAGAATTATGGAGCATTGTGATGACAAGGGCCATGGAGCATTGTGATGACACGGTCATGGAACATTGTGATGACAAGAATTCTGGAGCATTGTGATGACAAGGGCCATGGAGCATTGTGATGACACGGTCATGGAACATGGTGATGACAAGAATTCTGGAGCATTGTGATGAAAAGGGCTATGGAGCATTGTGATGACACGGTCATGGAACATTGTGGTGACAAGAATTCTGGAGCATTGTGATGACAAGGGCCATGGAGCATTGTGATGACACGGTCATGGAATATTGTGATGACAAATATTCTGGAGCATGGTGATGACAAAGGCCATGGTGCATTGTGATGACACGGTCATGGAACTTTGTGATGACAAGCAATCTGGAGCACTGTGATGAAAAGGGCCATGGAGCATTGTGATGACACGGTCATGGAACATTGTGATGACAAGAATTCTGGAGCATTCTGATGCGAAGGGCCATGGAGAATTGTGATGACATGGTCATGGAACATGGTGATGACAAGAATTCTGGAGCATTGTGATGACAAGGGCCATGGAGCATTGTGATGACAAGTGTCACGGAGCATTGTAATGAGAGGTTTCATTGTGCACCATGATGACAAGGGGGATGGAGTATTGTGATGAAACTGGTCCTGGAGCATTGTGATAACAAAAGCCATTGAGCATTGTGATGAAAGGCATCATGGAGCATTGTGAAGAAAGGGGTCATGGGGAATTGTAATGACAATAGAGAAATGTGATGAAAATGGTCAGCAAGCAAATTGATTAAAGTGGTCATTTAGAATTGTCATGAAAAACTATATAGAGCATTGTGATGGCAAAGGTCATGGAGAACTGTGATGACCAGTGTCATGTAGCATTGTGATGACACGGTCATGGAACATTGTGATGACAAGAATTGTGGAGCATTGTGGTGACACGGTCATGGAACATTGTGATGACAAGAATTATGGAGCATTGTGATGACACGGTCATGGAACATTGTGATGACAAGAATTCCGGAGCATTGTGATGACACGGTCATGGAACATTGTGATGACAAGAATTCTGGAGCATTGTGATGACAAGGGCCATGGAGCATTGTGATGACACGGTCATGGAACATTGTGATGACAAGTATTCTGGAGAATTGTGATGACAAGGGCCATGGAGCATTGTGATGACACGGTCATGGAACATTGTGATGACAAGAATTCTGGAGCATTGTGATGACAAGGGCCATGGAGCATTGTGGTGACACGGTCATGGAACATTGCGATGACAAGAATTATGGAGCATTGTGATGACACGGTCATGGAACATTGTGATGACAAGAATTATGGAGCATTGTGATGACAAGGGCCATGGAGCATTGTGATGACACGGTCATGGAACATTGTTATGACAAGAATTCTGGAGCATTGTGATGACAAGGGCCATGGAGAATTGTGATGACACGGTCATGGAACATTGTGATGACAAGTATTCTGGAGCATTGTGATGACAAGGGCCATGGAGCATTGTGATGACACGGTCATGGAACATTGTGATGACAAGAATTCTGGAGAATTGTGATGACAAGGGCCATGGAGCATTGTGATGACACGGTCATGGAACATTGTGATGACAAGAATTCTGGAGCATGGTGATGACAAAGGACATGGTGCATTGTGATGACACGGTTATGGAACTTTGTGATGACAAGCAATCTGGAGCATTGTGATGAAAAGGGCCATGGAGCATTGTGATGACACGGTCATGGAACATTGTGATGACAAGAATTCTGGAGCATTGTGATGCGAAGGGCCATGGAGAATTGTGATGACATGGTCATGGAACATGGTGATGACAAGAATTCTGGAGCATTGTGATGACAAGGGCCATGGAGCATTGTGATGACACGGTCATGGAACATTGTGATGACAAGAATTCTGGAGCATGGTGATGACAAAGGCCATGGTGCATTGTGATGACACGGTCATGGAACGTTGTGATGACAAGCAATCTGGAGCATTGTGATGAAAAGGGCCATGGAGCATTGTGATGACACGGTCATGGAACAGTGTGATGACAAGAATTCTGGAGCATTGTGATGCGAAGGGCCATGGAGAATTGTGATGACATGGTCATGGAACATGGTGATGACAAGAATTCTGGAGCATTGTGATGACACGGTCATGGAACATTGTGATGACATGAATTCTGGAGCATTGTGATGACAAGGGCCATGGAGCATTGTGATGACAAGTGTCACGGAGCATTTTAATGAGAGGTTTCATTGGGCACCGTGATGACAAGGGGGATGGAGTATTGTGATGAAACTGGTCCTGGAGCATTGTGATAACAAAAGCCATTGAGCATTGTGATGACAGGCATCATGGAGCATTGTGAAGAAAGCGGTCATGGGGAATTGTAATGACAATAGAGAAATGTGATGAAAATGGTCAGCAAGCAAATTGATTAAAGTGGTCATTTAGAATTGTCATGAAAAACTATACAGAGCATTGTGATGGCAAAGGTCATGGAGAACTGTGATGACCACTGTCATGTAGCATTGTGATGACACGGTCATGGAACATTGTGATGACAAGAATTGTGGAGCATTGTGATGACACGGTCATGGAACATTGTGATGACAAGAATTATGGAGCATTGTGATGACACGGTCATGGAACATTGTGATGACAAGAATTATGGAGCATTGTGATGACACGGTCATGGAACATTGTGATGACAAGAATTCTGGAGCATTGTGATGACAAGGGCCATGGAGCATTGTGATGACACGGTCATGGAACATTGTGATGACAAGAATTCTGGAGCATTGTGATGACAAGGGCCATGGAGCATTGGGATGACAAGTGTCACGGAGCATTGTAATGAGAGGTTTCATTGTGCACCGTGATGACAAGTGGGATGGAATATTGTGATGAAACTGGTCCTGGAGCATTGTGATAACAAAAGCCATTGAGCATTGTGATGACAGGCATCATGGAGAATTGTGAAGAAAGGGGTTATGGGGAATTGTAATGACAATAGAGAAATGTGATGAAAATGGTCAGCAAGCAAATTGATTAAAGTGGTCATTTAGAATTGTCATGAAAAACTATATAGAGCATTGTGATGGCAAAGGTCATGGAGAACTGTGATGACCAGTGTCATGTAGCATTGTGATGACACGGACATGGAACATTGTGATGACAAGAATTATGGAGCATTGTGATGACACGGTCATGGAACATTGTGATGACAAGAATTCTGGAGCATTGTGATGACAAGGGCCATGGAGCATTGTGGTGACACGGTAATGGAACATTGTGATGACAAGAATTATGGAGCATTGTGATGACACGGTCATGGAACATTGTGATGACAAGAATTCTGGAGCATTGTGATGACAAGGGCCATGGAGCATTGTGATGACACGGTCATGGAACATTGTGATGACAAGAATTCTGGAGCATTGTGATGACACGGTCATGGAACATTGTGATGACACGGTCATGGAACATTGTGATGAGAAGAATTCTGGAGCATTGTGATGAAAAGGGTCATGGAGCATTGTGATGACACGGTCATGGAACATTGTGATGAGAAGAATTCTGGAGCATTGTGATGACAAGGGCCATGGAGCTTTGTGATGATACGGTCATGGAACATTGTGATGAAAAGAATTCTGGAGCATTGTGATGACAAGGGCCATGGAGCATTGTGATGACACGGTCATGGAACATTGTGATGACAAGAAGTTTGGAGCATTGTGATGACAAGGGCCATGGTGCATTGTGATGACACGGTCATGGAACTTTGTGATGACAAGAATTCTGGAGCATTGTGATGACAAGGGCCATGGAGCATTGTGATGACACGGTCATGGAACATTGTGATGACAAGAATTATGGAGCATTGTGATGACACGGTCATGGAACATTGTGATGACAAGAATTCTGGAGCATTGTGATGACAAGGGCCATGGAGCATTGTGATGACACGGTCATGGAACATTGTGATGACAAGAATTATGGAGCATTGTGATGACACGGTCATGGAACATTGTGATGACAAGAATTCTGGAGCATTGTGATGACAAGGGCCATGGAGCATTGTGATGACACGGTCATGGAACATTGTGATGACAAGAATTCTGGAGCATTGTGATGACAAGGGCCATGGAGCATTGTGATGACCTGGTCATGGAACATTGTGATGACAAGAATTCTGGAGCATTTTGTTGACACGGTCATGGAACATTGTGATGACAAGAATTATGGAGCATTGTGATGACACGGTCATGGAACATTGTAATGAGAAGAATTATGGAGCATTGTGATGACAAGGGCCATGGTGCAATGTGATGACACGGTCATGGAACATTGTGATGAGAGGCAATCTGGAGCATTGTGATGAAAAGGGCCATGGAGCATTGTGATGACACGGTCATGGAACATTGTGATGACAAGAATTCTGGAGCATGGTGATGACAAAGGCCATGGTGCATTGTGATGACACGGTCATGGAACTTTGTGATGACAAGAAATCTGGAGCATTGTGATGAAAAGGGCCATGGAGCATTGTGATGACACGGTCATGGAACATTGTGATGACAAGAATTCTGGAGCATTGTGATGACAAGGGCCATGGAGCATTGTGATGACAAGTGTCACGGAACATTGTAATGAGAGGTTTCATTGTGCACCGTGATGACAAGGGGGATGGAGTATTGTGATGAAACTGGTCCTGGAGCATTGTGATAACAAAAGCCATTGAGCATTGTGATGACAGGCATCATGGCGCATTGTGAAGAAAGGGGTCATGGGGAATTGTAATGACAATAGAGAAATGTGATGAAAATGGTCAGCAAGCAAATTGATTAAAGTGGTCATTTAGAATTGTCATGAAAAACTATATAGAGCATTGTGATGGCAAAGGTCATGGAGAACTGTGATGACCAGTGTCATGTAGCATTGTGATGACACGGACATGGAACATTGTGATGACAAGAATTGTGGAGCATTGTGGTGACACGGTCATGGAACATTGTGATGACAAGGATTATGGAGCATTGTGATGACACGGTCATGGAACATTGTGATGACAAGAATTCTGGAGCATTTTAATGACACGGTCATGGAACATTGTGATGACAAGAATTATGGAGCATTGTGATGAAAAGGGCCATGGTGCAATGTGATGACACGGTCATGGAACATTGTGATGAGAGGCAATCTGGAGCATTGTGAGGAAAAGGGCCATGGAGCATTGTGATGACACGGTCATGGAACATTGTGATGAAAAGAATTCTGGAGCATTGTGATGAGAAGGGCCATGGAGAATTGTGATGACATGGTCATGGAACATGGTGATGACAAGAATTCTGGAGCATTGTGATGACACGGTCATGGAACATTGTGATGACAAGAATTCTGGAGCATGGTGATGACAAAGGCCATGGTGCATTGTGATGACACGGTCATGGAACATTGTGATGACAAGAATTCTGGAGAATTGTGATGACAAGGGTCATGGAGAATTGTGATGACATGGTCATGGAACATTGTGATGACAAGAATTATGGAGCATTGTGATGACAAGGGCCATGGTGCATTGTGATGACACGGTCATGGAACATTGTGATGACAAGAATTATGGAGCATTGTGATGACAAGGGCCATGGAGCATTGTGATGACACATTCATGGAACATTGTGATGACAAGAATTATGGAGCATTGTGATGACAAGGGCCAAGGTGCATTGTGATGACACGGTCATGGAACATTGTGATGAAAAGAATTATGGAGCATTGTGATGACAAGGGCCATGGTGCATTGTGATGACACGGTCATGGAACATTGTGATGACAAGAATTCTTGAGCATTGTGTTGACAAGGACCATGGAGCATTGTGATGACACTGTCATGGAACATTGTGATGACAAGAATTCTGGAGCATTGTGATGACAAAGGCCATGGAGCATTGTGATGACAAGTGTCATGGAGCATTGTGATGATAAGAATTCTGGAGCAATATGATGACAAGGGCCTTGGAGAATTGTGATGACATGGTCATGGAACATTGTGCTGACAAGAATTCTAGAGCATTGTGATGACATTTGTCATGGAGCATTGTAATGAAACTTTTCATTGTGCACCGTGATGAGAAGGGGGATGGAGTATTGTGATGAAACTGGTCCTGGAGCATTGTGATAACAAAAGCCATTGAGCATTGTGATGATAGGCATCATGGAGCATTGTGAAGAAGGGGGTCATGGGAAATTGTAATGACAATAGAGAAATGTGATGAAAATGGTCAGAAAGCAAAGTGATTAATGTGGTCATTTAGAATTCTCATGAAAAAGTATATAGAGCATTGTGATGCAAAGGTCATGTAGAACTGTGATGACCAGGGTCATGTAGCATTGTGATGACACGGTCATGGAACATTGTGATGACAAGAATTATGGAGGATTGTGATGACACGGTCATGGAACATTGTGATGAAAAGAATTCTGGAGCATTGTGATGACAAGGGCCATGGAGCATTGTGATGACACGGTCATGGAACATTGTGATGACAAGAATTCTGGAGAATTGTGATGACAAGGGCCATGGAGCATTGTGATGACACGGTCATGGAACATTGTGATGACAAGAATTCTGGAGCATTGTGATGACAAGGGCCATGGAGCATTGTGGTGACACGGTCATGGAACATTGCGATGACAAGAATTATGGAGCATTGTGATGACACGGTCATGGAACATTGTGATGACAAGAATTATGGAGCATTGTGATGACAAGGGCCATGGAGCATTGTGATGACACGGTCATGGAACATTGTTATGACAAGAATTCTGGAGCATTGTGATGACAAGGGCCATGGAGCATTGTGATGACACGGTCATGGAACATTGTGATGACAAGTATTCTGGAGCATTGTGATGACAAGGGCCATGGAGCATTGTGATGACACGGTCATGGAACATTGTGATGACAAGAATTCTGGAGAATTGTGATGACAAGGGCCATGGAGCATTGTGATGACACGGTCATGGAACATTGTGATGACAAGAATTCTGGAGCATGGTGATGACAAAGGACATGGTGCATTGTGATGACACGGTTATGGAACTTTGTGATGACAAGCAATCTGGAGCATTGTGATGAAAAGGGCCATGGAGCATTGTGATGACACGGTCATGGAACATTGTGATGACAAGAATTCTGGAGCATTGTGATGCGAAGGGCCATGGAGAATTGTGATGACATGGTCATGGAACATGTGATGACAAGAATTCTGGAGCATTGTGATGACAAGGGCCATGGAGCATTGTGATGACACGGTCATGGAACATTGTGATGACAAGAATTCTGGAGCATGGTGATGACAAAGGCCATGGTGCATTGTGATGACACGGTCATGGAACGTTGTGATGACAAGCAATCTGGAGCATTGTGATGAAAAGGGCCATGGAGCATTGTGATGACACGGTCATGGAACAGTGTGATGACAAGAATTCTGGAGCATTGTGATGCGAAGGGCCATGGAGAATTGTGATGACATGGTCATGGAACATGGTGATGACAAGAATTCTAGAGCATTGTGATGACAAGGGCCATGGAGCATTGTGATGACAAGTGTCACGGAGCATTTTAATGAGAGGTTTCATTGGGCACCGTGATGACAAGGGGGATGGAGTATTGTGATGAAACTGGTCCTGGAGCATTGTGATAACAAAAGCCATTGAGCATTGTGATGACAGGCATCATGGAGCATTGTGAAGAAAGCGGTCATGGGGAATTGTAATGACAATAGAGAAATGTGATGAAAATGGTCAGCAAGCAAATTGATTAAAGTGGTCATTTAGAATTGTCATGAAAAACTATACAGAGCATTGTGATGGCAAAGGTCATGGAGAACTGTGATGACCACTGTCATGTAGCATTGTGATGACACGGTCATGGAACATTGTGATGACAAGAATTGTGGAGCATTGTGATGACACGGTCATGGAACATTGTGATGACAAGAATTATGGAGCATTGTGATGACACGGTCATGGAACATTGTGATGACAAGAATTATGGAGCATTGTGATGACACGGTCATGGAACATTGTGATGACAAGAATTCTGGAGCATTGTGATGACAAGGGCCATGGAGCATTGTGATGACACGGTCATGGAACATTGTGATGACAAGAATTCTGGAGCATTGTGATGACAAGGGCCATGGAGCATTGTTATGACACGGTCATGGAAAATTGTGATGACAAGAATTCTGGAGCATTGTGATGACACGGTCATGGAACATTGTGATGACAAGAATTCTGGAGAATTGTGATGACAAGGGTCATGGAGAATTGTGATGACATGGTCATGGAACATTGTGATGACAAGAATTATGGAGCATTGTGATGACAAGGGCCATGGTGCATTGTGATGACACGGTCATGGAACATTGTGATGACAAGAATTATGGAGCATTGTGATGACAAGGGCCATGGAGCATTGTGATGACACGGTCATGGAACATTGTGATGACAAGAATTATGGAGCATTGTGATGACAAGGGCCAAGGTGCATTGTGATGACACGGTCATGGAACATTGTGATGAAAAGAATTATGGAGCATTGTGATGACAAGGGCCATGGTGCATTGTGATGACACGGTCATGGAACATTGTGATGACAAGAATTCTTGAGCATTGTGTTGACAAGGACCATGGAGCATTGTGATGACACTGTCATGGAACATTGTGATGACAAGAATTCTGGAGCATTGTGATGACAAAGGCCATGGAGCATTGTGATGACAAGTGTCATGGAGCATTGTGATGATAAGAATTCTGGAGCAATATGATGACAAGGGCCTTGGAGAATTGTGATGACATGGTCATGGAACATTGTGCTGACAAGAATTCTAGAGCATTGTGATGACATTTGTCATGGAGCATTGTAATGAAACTTTTCATTGTGCACCGTGATGAGAAGGGGGATGGAGTATTGTGATGAAACTGGTCCTGGAGCATTGTGATAACAAAAGCCATTGAGCATTGTGATGATAGGCATCATGGAGCATTGTGAAGAAGGGGGTCATGGGAAATTGTAATGACAATAGAGAAATGTGATGAAAATGGTCAGAAAGCAAAGTGATTAATGTGGTCATTTAGAATTCTCATGAAAAAGTATATAGAGCATTGTGATGCAAAGGTCATGTAGAACTGTGATGACCAGGGTCATGTAGCATTGTGATGACACGGTCATGGAACATTGTGATGACAAGAATTATGGAGGATTGTGATGACACGGTCATGGAACATTGTGATGACAAGAATTCTGGAGCATTGTGATGACAAGGGCCATGGAGCATTGTGATGACACGGTCATGGAACTTTGTGATGACAAGAATTCTAGAGCATTGTGATGACAAGGGCCATGGAGCATTGTGATGACACGGTCATGGAACATTGTGATGACAAGAATTCTGGAGCATTGTGATGACAAGGGCCATGGAGCATTGTGATGACACTGTCATGAAACATTGTGATGACAAGAATTTTGGAGAATTGTGATGACAAGGGCCATGGAGCATTGTGATGACATGGTCATGGAACATTGTGATGACAAGAATTCTGGAGCATTGTGATGACACGGTCATGGAACATTGTGATGACAAGAATACTGGAGAATTGTTATGACAAGGGCCATGGAGCATTGTGATGACACGGTCATGGAACATTGTGATGACAAGAATTCTGGAGCATTGTGATGACAAGGGCCATGGTGCATTGTGATGACACGGTCATGGAACTTTGTGATGACAAGCAATCTGGAGCATTGTGATGACAAGGGCCATGGAGCATTGTGATGACACGGTCATGGAACATTGTGATGACAAGAATTCTGGAGCATTGGGATGAAAAGTGCCATGGAGCATTGTGATAACACGGTCATGGAACACTGTGATGACAAGAATTCTGGAGCATTGTGATGACAAGGGCCATGGTGCATTGTGATGACACAGTCATGGAACTTTGTGATGACAAGCAATCTGAAGCATTGTGATGACCAGGGCCATGGAGCATTGTGATGACACAGTCATGGAACATTGTGATGACAAGAATTCTAGAGCATTGTGATGACAAGGGCCATGCAGCATTGTGATGAGACGGTCATGGAACATTTTGATGACAAGAATTATGGAGGATTGTGATGACACGGTCATGGAACATTGTGATGACAAGAATTATGGAGCATTGTGATGACACGGTCATGGAACTTTGTGATGACAAGAATTCTGGAGCAATGTGATGACAAGGGCCATGGAGCATTGTGATGACACGGTCATGAAACATTGTGATGACAAGAATTCTGTAGAATTGTGATGACAAGGGCCATGGAGCATTGTGATGACATGGTCATGGAACATTGTGATGACAAGAATTCTGGAACATTTTGATGACACGGTCATGGAACATTGTGATGACAAGAATTATGGAGCATTGTGATGACAAGGGCCATGGTGCATTGAGATGACACGGTTATGGAACTTTGTGATGACAAGCAATCTGGAACATTGTGATGAAAAGGGCCATAGAGCATTGTGATGACATGGTCATGGAACATTGTGATGACAAGAATTCTGGAGCATTGTAATGAGAAGGGCCATGGAGAATTGTGATGACATGGTCATGGAACATGGTGATGACAAGAATTCTGGAGCATTGTGATGACACGGTCATGGAACATTGTGATGACAAGAATTAGGGAGCATTGTGATGACACGGTCATGGAAAATTTTGATGACAAGAATTATGGAGCATTGTGATGACACGGTCATGGAACATTGTGATGACAAGAATACTGGAGAATTGTTATGACAAGGGCCATGGAGCATTGTGATGACACGGTCATGGAACATTGTGATGACAAGAATTCTGGAGCATTGTGATGACAAGAATTCTGGAGCTTTGTGATGACACGGTCATGGAGCATTGTGATGAGAAGAATTCTGAAGCATTGTGATGACACGGTCATGGAACATTTTGATGACAAGGATTATGGAGCATTGTGATGACACGGTCATGGAACATTGTGATGACAAGGATTCTGGAGCATTGTGATGACAAGGGCCATGGAGCATTGTGATGACACGGTCATGGACCATTGTGATGACAAGAATTCTGTAGCATTGTGATGACAAGGGCCATGGATCATTGTGATGACACGGTCATAGAACATTGTGATGACAAGAATTCTGGAGCATTGTGATGACAAGGGCCATGGTGCATTGTGGTGACACGGTCATGGAACTTTGTGATGACAAGCAATCTGGAGCATTGTGATGACCAGGGCCATGGAGCATTGTGATGACACGTTCATGGAACATTGTGATGACAAGAATTCTGGAACATTGTGATGACAAGAATTCTGGAGCATTGTGATGACACGGTCATGGAACATTTTGATGACAATAATTCTGGAGCATTGTGATGACACGGTCATGGAACATTGTGATGACAAGAATTCTGGAGCATTGTGATGACAAGGGCCATGGAGCATTGTGATGACACGGTCATGGAACATTGTGATGACAAGAATTCTGGAGCATTGTGATGACAAGGGCCATGGTGCATTGTGATGACACGGTCATGGAACTTTGTGATGACAAGAATTCTGGAGCATTGTGATGACAATGGCCATGGAGCATTGTGATGACACGGTCATGGAACATTGTGATGACAAGAATTCTGGAGAATTGTGATGACAAGGGCCATGGAGCATTGTGATGACACGGTCATGGAACATTGTGATGACAAGAATTCTGGAGCATTGTGATGACAAGGGCCATGGAGCATTGTGATGACACGGTCATGGAACATTGTGATGACAAGAATTGTGGAGAATTGTGATGACACGGTCATGGAACATTGTGATGACAAGAATTAGGGCGCATTGTGATGACACGGTCATGGAACATTGTGATGAAAAGAATTATGGAGCATTGTGATGACACGGTCATGGAACATTGTGATGACAAGAATTCTGGAGCATTGTGATGACAAGGGCCATGGAGCATTGTGATGACACGGTCATGGAACATTGTGATGACAAGAATTTTGGAGCATTGTGATGACACGGTCATGGAACATTGTGATGACAAGAATTATGGAGCATTGTGATGACACGGTCATGGAACATTGTGATGACAAGAATTATGGAGCATTGTGATGACACGGTCATGGAACATTGTGATGACAAGAATTCTGGAGCATTGTGATGACAAGGGCCATGGAGCATTTTGATGACACGGTCATGGAACATTGTGATGACAAGAATTCTGGAGCATTGTGATGACAAGGGCCATGGAGCATTGTGATGACAAGTGTCACGGAGCATTGTAATGAGAGGTTTCATTGTGCACCGTGATGACAAGGGGGATGGAGTGTTGTGATGAAACTGGTCCTGGAGCAGTGTGATAACAAAAGCCATTGAGCATTGTGATGACAGGCATCATGGCGCATTGTGAAGAAAGGGGTCATGGGGAATTGTAATGACAATAGAGAAATGTGATGAAAATGGTCAGCAAGCAAATTGATTAACGTGGTCATTTAGAATTGTCATGAAAAACTATATAGAGCATTGTGATGGCAAAGGTCATGGAGAACTGTGATGACCAGTGTCATGTAGCATTGTGATGACACGGTCATGGAACATTGTGATGACAAGAATTGTGGAGCATTGTGGTGACACGGTCATGGAACATTGTGATGACAAGAATTATGGAGCATTGTGATGACACGGTCATGGAACATTGTGATGACAAGAATTCTGGAGCATGGTGATGACACGGTCATGGAACATTGTGATGACAAGAATTCTGGAGAATTGTGATGACATGGGCCATGGAGCATTGTGATGACACGGTCATGGAACATTGTGATGACAAGCAATCTGGAGCATTGTGATGAAAAGGGCCATGGAGCATTGTGATGACACGGTCATGGAACATTGTGATGACAAGAATTCTGGAGCATTGTGATGAGTAGGGCCATGGAGAATTGTGATGACATGGTCATGGAACATGGTGATGACAAGAATTCTGGAGCATTGTGATGACTTGGTCATGGAACATTGTGATGACAAGAATTCTGGAGCATGGTGATGACAAAGGCCATGGTGCATTGTGATGAGACGGTCATGGAACTTTGTGATGACAAGCAATCTGGAGCATTGTGATGAAAAGGGCCATGGAGCATTGTGATGACACGGTCATGGAACATTGTGATGACAAGAATTCTGGAGCATTGTGATGCGAAGGGCCATGCAGAATTGTGATGACATGGTCAGGGAACATGGTGATGATAAGAATTCTGGAGCATTGTGATGACAAGGGCCATGGAGCATTGTGATGACAAGTGTCACGGAGCATTGTAATGAGAGGTTTCATTGTGCACCGTGATGACAAGGGGGATGGAGTATTGTGATGAAACTGGTCCTGGAGCATTGTGATAACAAAAGCCATTGAGCATTGTGATGACAGGCATCATGGAGCATTGTGAAGAAAGGGGTCATGGGGAATTGTAATGACAATAGAGAAATGTGATGAAAATGGTCAGCAAGCAAATTGATTAAAGTGGTCATTTAGAATTGTCATGAAAAACTATATAGAGCATTGTGATGGCAAAGGTCATGGAGAACTGTGATGACCAGTGTCATGTAGCATTCTGATGACACGGTCATGGAACATTGTGATGACAAGAATTGTGGAGCATTGTGTTGACACGGTCATGGAACATTGTGATGACAAGAATTATGGAGCATTGTGATGACACGGTCATGGAACATTGTGATGACAAGAATTATGGAGCATTGTGATGACACGGTCATGGAACATTGTGATGACAAGAATTCTGGAGCATTGTGATGACAAGGGCCATGGAGCATTGTGATGACACGGTCATGGAACATTGTGATGACAAGAATTCTGGAGCATTGTGATGACAAGGGCCATGGAGCATTGTGATGACACGGTCATGGAACATTGTGATGACAAGAATTGTGGAGCATTGTGATGACAAGGGCCATGGAGCATTGTGATGACACGGTCATGGAACATTGTGATGACAAGAATTCTGGAGAATTGTGATGACAAGGGCCATGGAGCATTGTGATGACATGGTCATGGAACATTGTGATGACAAGAATTCTGGAGCATTTTAATGACACGGTCATGAAACATTGTGATGACAAGAATTATGGAGCATTGTGATGACAAGGGCCATGGTGCATTGTGAAGACACGGTCATGGAACATTGTGATGACAAGCAATCTGGAGCATTGTGATGACAAGGGCCATGGAGCATTGTGATGACACGGTCATGGAACATTGTGATGACAAGAATTCTGGAGCATGGTGATGACAAAAGACATGGTGCATTGTGATGACACGGTTATGGAACTTTGTGATGACAAGCAATCTGGAGCATTGTGATGAAAAGGGCCATGGAGCATTGTGATGACACGGTCATGGAACATTGTGATGACAAAAATTCTGGAGCATTGTGATGCGAAGGGCCATGGAGAATTGTGATGACATGGTCATGGAACATGGTGATGACAAGAATTCTGGAGCATTGTGATGACAAGGGCCATGGAGCATTGTGATGACACGGTCATGGAACATTGTGATGACAAAAATTCTGGAGCATTGTGATGACAAGTGCCATGGAGCATTGTGATGACACGGTCATGGAACATTGTGATGACAAGAAATCTGGAGCATTGGGATGACAAGGGCCATGGAGCATTGTAATCACACGGTCATGGAACATTGTGATGACAAGAATTCTGGAGCATTGTGATGTCATGGGCCATGGAGCATTGTGATGACAAGTGCCATGGAGCATTGTAATGAGAGGTTTCATTGTGCACTGTGATGACAGGGGGGATGGAGTATTGTGATGAAACTGGTCCTGGAGCATTGTGATAACAAAAGCCATGTAGCAGTGTGATGACCGGCATCATGGAGCATTGTGAAGAAATGGGCCATGGGGAATTGTAATGACAATACAGAAATGTGATGAAAATGGTCAGCGAGCATATTGATTAAAGTGGTCATTTAGAATTGTGATGAAAAGCGACATAGAGCATTGTGATGACAAAGGTCATGGAGAACTGTGATGACCAGGGTCATGGAGCATTTTGATGACACAGTCATGGGACATTGTGATGACAAGAATTCAGGAGCATTGTGATGACAAAGGCCATGGAGCATTGTGATGACACGGTCATGGAACATTGTGATGAAAAGAAATCTGGAGCAATTTGATGACCAGGGCCATGGGGCATTGTGATGACATGGTCATGGAACATTGTGGTGACAAGAATTCTGGAGCATTGTGATGACAAGTGTCATGGAGCATTGTAATGAAAGGTTTCATTGTGCACCGTGATGACAAGGGGTATGGAGTATTGTGATGAATCTGGTCCTGGAGCATTGTGATAACAAAAGCCATGGAGCATTGTGATGACAGGCATCATGGAGCATTGTGAAGAAAGGGGCCATGGGGAATTGTAATGACAATAGAGAAATGTGATGAAAATGGTCAGCGAGCATAGTGATTAAAGTGGTCATTTAGAATTGTGTTGAAAACCGAAATAGAGCATTGTGATGACAAAGGTCATGGAGAACTGTGATGACCAGGGTCATGTAGCATTGTGATGACACGGTCATGAAACATTGTGATGACAAGAATTCTGGAGCAATGTGATGACAAGGGCCATGGAGCATTGTGATGACACGGTCATGGAACATTGTGATTGCTAGAATTCTGGAGCATTGTGATGACAAGGGCCATGGAGAATTGTCATGAAAGGTTTCATTGTGCACTGTGGTGACAAGGGGGATGGAGTATTGTGATGAAACTGGTACTGGAGCATTGTGATAATAAAAGCCATGGAGCATTGTGATGACAGGCATCATGGAGCATTGTGAAGAAAGGGGCCATGTGGAATTGTAATGACAATAGAGAAAGGTGATGAAAATTGTCAGCGAGCATAGTGATTAAAGTGGTCATTGAGAATTGTGATAACATCGTCATGGAACATTGGAATGACAAAAATTCTGGAGCATTGTGATGACAAGGGCCATGGAGCATTGTGATGACACGGTCATGGAACATTGTGATGACAAGAATTCTGGAGCATTGTGATGACAAGGGCCATGGAGCTTTGTGATGACACGGTCATGGAACATTGTGATGACAAGAAATCTGGAGCATTGTGATGACACGGTCATGGAACATTGTGATGACAAGAAATCTGGAGCATTGTGATGATAATGGCCATGGAGCATTGTGATGACAAGAATTCTGGAGCATTGTGATGACAATGGCCATGGAGAATTGTGATGACATGGTCATAGAACATGGTGATGACAAGAATTCTGGAGCATTGTGATGACAAGTGTCATGGAGCATTGTGATGACAAGTGTCATGGGGCATTGTAATGAAATGTTTCATTGTGCAACGTGATGACATGTGGGATGGAGTATTGTGATGAAACTGGTCCTGGAGCATTGTGATAATAAAAGCCATGGAGCATTGTGATGACAGGCATCATGGAGCATTGTGAAGAAAGGGGCCATGTGGAATTGTAATGACAATAGAGAAAGGTGATGAAAATTGTCAGCGAGCATAGTGATTAAAGTGGTCATTGAGAATTGTGATAACATCGTCATGGAACATTGGAATGACAAAAATTCTGGAGCATTGTGATGACAAGGGCCATGGAGCATTGTGATGACACGGTCATGGAACATTGTGATGACAAGAATTCTGGAGCATTGTGATGACAAGGGCCATGGAGCTTTGTGATGACACGGTCATGGAACATTGTGATGACAAGAAATCTGGAGCATTGTGATGACACGGTCATGGAACATTGTGATGACAAGAAATCTGGAGCATTGTGATGATAATGGCCATGGAGCATTGTGATGACAAGAATTCTGGAGCATTGTGATGACAATGGCCATGGAGAATTGTGATGACATGGTCATAGAACATGGTGATGACAAGAATTCTGGAGCATTGTGATGACAAGTGTCATGGAGCATTGTGATGACAAGTGTCATGGGGCATTGTAATGAAATGTTTCATTGTGCAACGTGATGACATGTGGGATGGAGTATTGTGATGAAACTGGTCCTGGAGCATTTTGATAACAAAAGCCATGGAGCATTGTGATGACAGGCATCATGGAGCATTGTAAAGAAAGGGGCAATGGGGAATTGTAATGACAATAGAGAAATGTGAGGAGAATGGTCAGCGAGCATAGTGATTAAAGTTGTCTTTGAGAATTGTGATGAAAAGCGACATAGAGCTTTGCGATGATAAAGGTCATGGAGAAATGTGATAACCAGGGTCATGGAGCATTGTGATGACACGGTCATGGAACTTTGTGATGACAAGAATTCTGGAGCATTGTGATGACACGGGCCATGGAGCATTGTGATGAAATGGTCATGGAACATTGTGATGACAAGAATTCTGGAGCATTGTTATGACAAGGGCCATGGAGCATTGTGATGACAAGTGTCATGGAACATTGTAATGAAAGATTTCATTGTGCAAGGTGATGACATAGGGGATGGAGTATTGTGATGAAACTGGTCCTGGAGCATTGTGATAACAAAAGCCATGGAGCATTGTGATGACAGGCATCATGGAGCATTGTGAAGAAAGGGGCCATGTGGAATTGTAATGACAATAGAGAAAGGTGATGAAAATTGTCAGCGAGCATAGTGATTAAAGTGGTCATTGAGAATTGTGATAACATCGTCATGGAACATTGGAATGACAAAAATTCTGGAGCATTGTGATGACAAGGGCCATGGAGCATTGTGATGACACGGTCATGGAACATTGTGATGACAAGAATTCTGGAGCATTGTGATGACAAGGGCCATGGAGCTTTGTGATGACACGGTCATGGAACATTGTGATGACAAGAAATCTGGAGCATTGTGATGACACGGTCATGGAACATTGTGATGACAAGAAATCTGGAGCATTGTGATGATAATGGCCATGGAGCATTGTGATGACAAGAATTCTGGAGCATTGTGATGACAATGGCCATGGAGAATTGTGATGACATGGTCATAGAACATGGTGATGACAAGAATTCTGGAGCATTGTGATGACAAGTGTCATGGAGCATTGTGATGACAAGTGTCATGGGGCATTGTAATGAAATGTTTCATTGTGCAACGTGATGACATGTGGGATGGAGTATTGTGATGAAACTGGTCCTGGAGCATTTTGATAACAAAAGCCATGGAGCATTGTGATGACAGGCATCATGGAGCATTGTAAAGAAAGGGGCAATGGGGAATTGTAATGACAATAGAGAAATGTGAGGAGAATGGTCAGCGAGCATAGTGATTAAAGTTGTCTTTGAGAATTGTGATGAAAAGCGACATAGAGCTTTGCGATGATAAAGGTCATGGAGAAATGTGATAACCAGGGTCATGGAGCATTGTGATGACACGGTCATGGAACTTTGTGATGACAAGAATTCTGGAGCATTGTGATGACACGGGCCATGGAGCATTGTGATGAAATGGTCATGGAACATTGTGATGACAAGAATTCTGGAGCATTGTTATGACAAGGGCCATGGAGCATTGTGATGACAAGTGTCATGGAACATTGTAATGAAAGATTTCATTGTGCAAGGTGATGACATAGGGGATGGAGTATTGTGATGAAACTGGTCCTGGAGCATTGTGATAACAAAAGCCATGGAGCATTGTGATGACAGGCATCATGGAGCATTGTGAAGAAAGGGGGCATGGGGAATTGTAATGACAATAGAGAAATATGATGAAAATGGTCAGCGAGCATAGTGATTAAAGTGGTCATTTAGAATTGTGATGAAAAGCGATATAGAGCATTGTGATGACAAACGTCATGGAGAACTGTGGTGACCAGGGTCATGTAGCATTGTGATGACACGGTCATGGAACATTGTGATGACAAGAATTCTGGAGCATTGTGATGAAAAGGGCCATGGAGAATTGTAATGAAATGTTTCATTGTGCACTGTGGTGACAAGGGGGAATGAGTATTGTGATGAAACTGGTCCTGGAGCATTGTGATAATAAAAGCCTTGGAACATTGTCATGACAGGCATCATGGAGCATTGTGAAGAAAGGGGCCATGTGGAATTGTAATGATAGTAGAGAAATGTGATGAAAATGGTCAGCGAACATAGTGATAAAAGTGGTCATTGAGAATGGTGATAACATGGTCATGGAACATTGGGATGACAAGAATTCTGGAGCATTGTGATGACAAGGGCCATGGAGCTTTGTGATGACACGGTCATGGAACTTTGTGATGACAAGAAATCTGGAGCATTGTGATGACAATGGCCATGGAGCATTGTGATGACACGGTTATGGAACATTGTGATGACAAGTATTCTGGAGCATTGTGATGACAAGTGCCATGGAGCATTGTGATGACAAGTGTCATGGATCATTGTAATGAAAGGTTTCATTGTGCACTGTGATGACATGTGGGATGGAGTATTGTGATGAAACGGGTCCTGAAGCATTCTGATAACAAAAGCCATGGAACATTGTCATGACAGGCATGATGGAGCATTTTAAAGAAAGGGGCAATGGGGAATTGTAATGACAATAGAGAAATGTGATGAAAATGGTCAGCAAGCATAGTGACTAAAGTGTTTTTTGAGAATTGTGATGAAAAGCGACATAGAGCATTGTGATGACAAAGGTCATGGAGAACTGTGATGACCAGGGTCATTTAGCATTGTGATGGCATGGTCATGGAACATTGTGATGACAAGAATTCTGGAGCATTGTGATGACAAGGGCCATGGTGCATTGTGATGACACGGTCATGGAACATTGTGATGACAAGTATTCTGGAGATTTGTGATGACAAGTGTCTTGGAGCATGGTAATGAAAGGTTTCTTAGTGCACTGTGATGACAAGGGGGATGGAGTATAGTGATGAAACTGGTCCTGGAGCATTGTGATAACAAAAGCCATGGAGCATTGTGATGACAGGCATCATGGAGCATTGTGAAGAAAAGGGCCATGGGGAATTGTAATGACAATAGAGAAATGTGATGAAAATGGTCAGCGAGCATAGTGATTAAAATGGTCATTGAGAATTGTGATGAAAAGCGACATAGAGCATTGTGATGACAAAGGTCATGGAGAACTGTGATGACCAGGGTCATGTAGCATTGTGATGACACGGTCATGGAACATTGTGATGACAAGAATTCTGGAGCATTGTCATGACAAGGGCCATGGAGCATTGTGATGACACGGTCACGGAACATTGTGATGACAAGAAATCTAGAGCATTGTGATGATAAAGGCCATAGAGCATTGTGATGACACGGTCATGGAACATTGTGATGACAAGAATTCTGGAGCAATGTGATGACAAGGGCCATGGAGCATTGTGATGACATGGTCATGGAACATTGTGATGACAAGAATTCTGGAGCATTGTGATGACAAGTGCCATGGAGAATTGTGATGACATCCTCATGGAACATTGTGATGACAAGAATTCTGGAGCACTGTGTTGACAAGGGCCATGGAGCATTGTGATGAGAAGTGTCATGGAGCATTGTAATGAAAGGTTTCATTGTGCACCGTGATGACATGTGGGATGGAGTATTGTGATGAAACTTGTCCTGGAGCATTCTGATAACAAAAGCCATGGAGCATTGTGATGACAGGCATGATGGAGCATTGTAAAGAAAGGGGCAATGAGGAATTGTAATGACAATAGAGAAATGTGATGAAAATGGTCAGCGAGCATAGTGATTAAAGTGGTCTTTGAGAATTGTGATGAAAAGCGTCATAGAGCATTGTGATGACAAAAGTCATGGAGAACTGTGATGACCAGGGTCATGTAGCATTGTGATGACACGGTCATGGAACATTGTGATGACAAGAATTCTGGAGCATTGTGATGACAAAGGTTATGGAGAACTGTGATGACCAGTGTCATGTAGCATTGTGATGACACGGTCATGGAACATTGTGATGACAAGAATTGTGGAGCATTGTGTTGACACGGTCATGGAACATTGTGATGACAAGAATTATGGAACATTGTGATGACACGGTCATGGAACATTGTGATGACAAGAATTATGGAGCATTGTGATGACACGGGCATGGAACATTGTGATGACAAGAATTCTGGAGCATTGTGATGACAAGGGCCATGGAGCATTGTGATGACACGGTCATGGAACATTGTGATGACAAGAATTCTGGAGAATTGTGATGACAAGGGCCATGGAGCATTGTGATGACACGATCATGGAACATTGTGATGACAAGAATTCTGGAGCATTGTGATGACAAGGGCCATGGAGCATTGTGATGACATGGTCATGGAACATTGTGATGACAAGAATTCTGGAGCATTTTAATGACACGGTCATGGAACATTGTGATGACAAGAATTATGGAACATTGTGATGACAAGGGCCATGGAGCATTGTGATGACACGGTCATGGAACATTGTGATGACAAGAATTCTGGAGCATTGTGATGACAAGGGCCATGGAGCATTGTGATGACACGGTCATGGAACATTGTGGTGACAAGAATTCTGGAGCATTGTGATGACAAGGGCCATGGAGCATTGTGATGACACGGTCATGGAATATTGTGATGACAAGTATTCTGGAGCATGGTGATGACAAAGGCCATGGTGCATTGTGATGACACGGTCATGGAACTTTGTGATGACAAGCAATCTGGAGCACTGTGATGAAAAGGGCCATGGAGCATTGTGATGACACGGTCATGGAACATTGTGATGACAAGAATTCTGGAGCATTCTGATGCGAAGGGCCATGGAGAATTGTGATGACATGGTCATGGAACATGGTGATGACAAGAATTCTGGAGCATTGTGATGACAAGGGCCATGGTGCATTGTGGTGACACGGTCATGGAACTTTGTGATGACAAGCAATCTGGAGCATTGTGATGACCAGGGCCATGGAGCATTGTGATGACACGGTCATGGAACATTGTGATGACAAGAATTCTGGAGCATTGTGATGACAAGAATTCTGGAGCATTGTGATGACACGGTCATGGAGCATTGTGATGACAAGAATTCTGAAGCATTGTGATGACACGGTCATGGAACATTTTGATGAAAAGGATTATGGAGCATTGTGATGACACGGTCATGGAACATTGTGATGACAAGAATTCTGGAGCATTGTGATGACAAGGGCCATGGAGCATTGTGATGACACGGTCATGGACCATTGTGATGACAAGAATTCTGGAGCATTGTGATGACAAGTGCCATGGATCATTGTGATGACACGGTCATAGAACATTGTGATGACAAGAATTCTGGAGCATTGTGATGACAAGGGCCATGGTGCATTGTGGTGACACGGTCATGGAACTTTGTGATGACAAGCAATCTGGAGCATTGTGATGACCAAGGCCATGGAGCATTGTGATGACACGTTCATGGAACATTGTGATGACAAGAATTCTGGAACATTGTGATGACAAGAATTCTGGAGCATTGTGATGACACGGTCATGGAACATTTTGATGACAAGAATTCTGGAGCATTGTGATGACACGGTCATGGAACATTTTGATGACAAGAATTATGGAGATTTGTGATGACAAGAAATCTGGAGCATTGTGATGACAAGGGCCATGGAGCATTGTGATGACACGGTCATGGAACATTGTGATGACAAGAATTCTGGAGCATTGTGATGACAAGGGCCATGGTGCATTGTGATGACACGGTCATGGAACTTTGTGATGACAAGAATTCTGGAGCATTGTGATGACAAGGGCCATGGAGCATTGTGATGACATGGTCATGGAACATTGTGATGACAAGAATTCTGGAGCATTGGGATGAAAAGGGCCATGGAGCATTGTGATGACACGGTCATGGAACATTGTGATGACAAGAATTCTGGAGCATTGTGATGACAAGGGCCATGGTGCTTTGTGATGACACAGTCATGGGACTTTGTGATGACAAGCAATCTGAAGCATTGTGATGACCAGGGCCATGGAGCATTGTGATGACACAGTCATGGAACATTGTGATGACAAGAATGCTGGAGCATTGTGATGACAAGGGCCATGGAGCATTGTGATGACACGGTCATGGAACATTGTGATGACAAGAATTGTGGAGCATTGTGATGACACGGTCATGGAACATTGTGATGACAAGAATTATGGAGCATTGTGATGACACGGTCATGGAACATTGTGATGACATGAATTCTGGAGCATTGTGATGACAAGGGCCATGGTGCATTGTGATGACACGGTTATGGAACTTTGTGATGACAAGCAATCTGGAACATTGTGATGAAAAGGGCCATGGAGCATTGTGATGACATGGTCATGGAACATTGTGATGACAAGAATTCTGGAGCATTGTGATGAGAAGGGCCATGGAGAATTGTGATGACATGGTCATGGAACATGGTGATGACAAGAATTCTGGAGCATTGTGATGACACGGTCATGGAACATTGTGATGACAAGAATTAGGGAGCATTGTGATGACACGGTCATGGAACATTGTGATGACAAGAAATCTGGAGCATTGTGATGACAAGGGCCATGGAGCATTGTGATGACACGGTCATGGAACATTGTGATGACAAGAATACTGGAGAATTGTTATGTCAAGGGCCATGGAGCATTGTGATGACACGGTCATGGAACATTGTGATGACAAGAATTCTGGAGCATTGTGATGACAAGGGCCATGGTGCATTGTGATGACACAGTCATGGAACTTTGTGATGACAAGCAATCTGGAGCATTGTGATGACCAGGGCCATGGAGCATTGTGATGACACGGTCATGGAACATTGTGATGACAAGAAATCTGTAGCATTGTGATGATAATGGCCATGGAGCATTGTGATGACAAGAATTCTGGAGCATTGTGATGACAATGGCCATGGAGAATTGTGATGACATGGTCATAGAACATGGTGATGACAAGAATTCTGGAGCATTGTGATGACAAGTGTCATGGAGCATTGTGATGACAAGTGTCATGGGGCATTGTAATGAAATGTTTCATTGTGCAACGTGATGACATGTGGGATGGAGTATTGTGATGAAACTGGTCCTGGAGCATTGTGATAATAAAAGCCATGGAGCATTGTGATGACAGGCATCATGGAGCATTGTGAAGAAAGGGGCCATGTGGAATTGTAATGACAATAGAGAAAGGTGATGAAAATTGTCAGCGAGCATAGTGATTAAAGTGGTCATTGAGAATTGTGATAACATCGTCATGGAACATTGGAATGACAAAAATTCTGGAGCATTGTGATGACAAGGGCCATGGAGCATTGTGATGACACGGTCATGGAACATTGTGATGACAAGAATTCTGGAGCATTGTGATGACAAGGGCCATGGAGCTTTGTGATGACACGGTCATGGAACATTGTGATGACAAGAAATCTGGAGCATTGTGATGACACGGTCATGGAACATTGTGATGACAAGAAATCTGGAGCATTGTGATGATAATGGCCATGGAGCATTGTGATGACAAGAATTCTGGAGCATTGTGATGACAATGGCCATGGAGAATTGTGATGACATGGTCATAGAACATGGTGATGACAAGAATTCTGGAGAATTGTGATGACAAGTGTCATGGAGCATTGTGATGACAAGTGTCATGGGGCATTGTAATGAAATGTTTCATTGTGCAACGTGATGACATGTGGGATGGAGTATTGTGATGAAACTGGTCCTGGAGCATTTTGATAACAAAAGCCATGGAGCATTGTGATGACAGGCATCATGGAGCATTGTAAAGAAAGGGGCAATGGGGAATTGTAATGACAATAGAGAAATGTGAGGAGAATGGTCAGCGAGCATAGTGATTAAAGTTGTCTTTGAGAATTGTGATGAAAAGCGACATAGAGCTTTGCGATGATAAAGGTCATGGAGAAATGTGATAACCAGGGTCATGGAGCATTGTGATGACACGGTCATGGAACTTTGTGATGACAAGAATTCTGGAGCATTGTGATGACACGGGCCATGGAGCATTGTGATGAAATGGTCATGGAACATTGTGATGACAAGAATTCTGGAGCATTGTTATGACAAGGGCCATGGAGCATTGTGATGACAAGTGTCATGGAACATTGTAATGAAAGATTTCATTGTGCAAGGTGATGACATAGGGGATGGAGTATTGTGATGAAACTGGTCCTGGAGCATTGTGATAACAAAAGCCATGGAGCATTGTGATGACAGGCATCATGGAGCATTGTGAAGAAAGGGGCCATGTGGAATTGTAATGACAATAGAGAAAGGTGATGAAAATTGTCAGCGAGCATAGTGATTAAAGTGGTCATTGAGAATTGTGATAACATCGTCATGGAACATTGGAATGACAAAAATTCTGGAGCATTGTGATGACAAGGGCCATGGAGCATTGTGATGACACGGTCATGGAACATTGTGATGACAAGAATTCTGGAGCATTGTGATGACAAGGGCCATGGAGCTTTGTGATGACACGGTCATGGAACATTGTGATGACAAGAAATCTGGAGCATTGTGATGACACGGTCATGGAACATTGTGATGACAAGAAATCTGGAGCATTGTGATGATAATGGCCATGGAGCATTGTGATGACAAGAATTCTGGAGCATTGTGATGACAATGGCCATGGAGAATTGTGATGACATGGTCATAGAACATGGTGATGACAAGAATTCTGGAGCATTGTGATGACAAGTGTCATGGAGCATTGTGATGACAAGTGTCATGGGGCATTGTAATGAAATGTTTCATTGTGCAACGTGATGACATGTGGGATGGAGTATTGTGATGAAACTGGTCCTGGAGCATTTTGATAACAAAAGCCATGGAGCATTGTGATGACAGGCATCATGGAGCATTGTAAAGAAAGGGGCAATGGGGAATTGTAATGACAATAGAGAAATGTGAGGAGAATGGTCAGCGAGCATAGTGATTAAAGTTGTCTTTGAGAATTGTGATGAAAAGCGACATAGAGCTTTGCGATGATAAAGGTCATGGAGAAATGTGATAACCAGGGTCATGGAGCATTGTGATGACACGGTCATGGAACTTTGTGATGACAAGAATTCTGGAGCATTGTGATGACACGGGCCATGGAGCATTGTGATGAAATGGTCATGGAACATTGTGATGACAAGAATTCTGGAGCATTGTTATGACAAGGGCCATGGAGCATTGTGATGACAAGTGTCATGGAACATTGTAATGAAAGATTTCATTGTGCAAGGTGATGACATAGGGGATGGAGTATTGTGATGAAACTGGTCCTGGAGCATTGTGATAACAAAAGCCATGGAGCATTGTGATGACAGGCATCATGGAGCATTGTGAAGAAAGGGGGCATGGGGAATTGTAATGACAATAGAGAAATATGATGAAAATGGTCAGCGAGCATAGTGATTAAAGTGGTCATTTAGAATTGTGATGAAAAGCGATATAGAGCATTGTGATGACAAACGTCATGGAGAACTGTGGTGACCAGGGTCATGTAGCATTGTGATGACACGGTCATGGAACATTGTGATGACAAGAATTCTGGAGCATTGTGATGAAAAGGGCCATGGAGAATTGTAATGAAATGTTTCATTGTGCACTGTGGTGACAAGGGGGAATGAGTATTGTGATGAAACTGGTCCTGGAGCATTGTGATAATAAAAGCCTTGGAACATTGTCATGACAGGCATCATGGAGCATTGTGAAGAAAGGGGCCATGTGGAATTGTAATGATAGTAGAGAAATGTGATGAAAATGGTCAGCGAACATAGTGATAAAAGTGGTCATTGAGAATGGTGATAACATGGTCATGGAACATTGGGATGACAAGAATTCTGGAGCATTGTGATGACAAGGGCCATGGAGCTTTGTGATGACACGGTCATGGAACTTTGTGATGACAAGAAATCTGGAGCATTGTGATGACAATGGCCATGGAGCATTGTGATGACACGGTTATGGAACATTGTGATGACAAGTATTCTGGAGCATTGTGATGACAAGTGCCATGGAGCATTGTGATGACAAGTGTCATGGATCATTGTAATGAAAGGTTTCATTGTGCACTGTGATGACATGTGGGATGGAGTATTGTGATGAAACGGGTCCTGAAGCATTCTGATAACAAAAGCCATGGAACATTGTCATGACAGGCATGATGGAGCATTTTAAAGAAAGGGGCAATGGGGAATTGTAATGACAATAGAGAAATGTGATGAAAATGGTCAGCAAGCATAGTGACTAAAGTGTTTTTTGAGAATTGTGATGAAAAGCGACATAGAGCATTGTGATGACAAAGGTCATGGAGAACTGTGATGACCAGGGTCATTTAGCATTGTGATGGCATGGTCATGGAACATTGTGATGACAAGAATTCTGGAGCATTGTGATGACAAGGGCCATGGTGCATTGTGATGACACGGTCATGGAACATTGTGATGACAAGTATTCTGGAGATTTGTGATGACAAGTGTCTTGGAGCATGGTAATGAAAGGTTTCTTAGTGCACTGTGATGACAAGGGGGATGGAGTATAGTGATGAAACTGGTCCTGGAGCATTGTGATAACAAAAGCCATGGAGCATTGTGATGACAGGCATCATGGAGCATTGTGAAGAAAAGGGCCATGGGGAATTGTAATGACAATAGAGAAATGTGATGAAAATGGTCAGCGAGCATAGTGATTAAAATGGTCATTGACAATTGTGATGAAAAGCGACATAGAGCATTGTGATGACAAAGGTCATGGAGAATTGTGATGACCAGGGTCATGTAGCATTGTGATGACACGGTCATGGAACATTGTGATGACAAGAATTCTGGAGCATTGTCATGACAAGGGCCATGGAGCATTGTGATGACACGGTCACGGAACATTGTGATGACAAGAAATCTAGAGCATTGTGATGATAAAGGCCATAGAGCATTGTGATGACACGGTCATGGAACATTGTGATGACAAGAATTCTGGAGCAATGTGATGACAAGGGCCATGGAGCATTGTGATGACATGGTCATGGAACATTGTGATGACAAGAATTCTGGAGCATTGTGATGACAAGTGCCATGGAGAATTGTGATGACATCCTCATGGAACATTGTGATGACAAGAATTCTGGAGCACTGTGTTGACAAGGGCCATGGAGCATTGTGATGAGAAGTGTCATGGAGCATTGTAATGAAAGGTTTCATTGTGCACCGTGATGACATGTGGGATGGAGTATTGTGATGAAACTTGTCCTGGAGCATTCTGATAACAAAAGCCATGGAGCATTGTGATGACAGGCATGATGGAGCATTGTAAAGAAAGGGGCAATGAGGAATTGTAATGACAATAGAGAAATGTGATGAAAATGGTCAGCGAGCATAGTGATTAAAGTGGTCTTTGAGAATTGTGATGAAAAGCGTCATAGAGCATTGTGATGACAAAAGTCATGGAGAACTGTGATGACCAGGGTCATGTAGCATTGTGATGACACGGTCATGGAACATTGTGATGACAAGAATTCTGGAGCATTGTGATGACAAAGGTTATGGAGAACTGTGATGACCAGTGTCATGTAGCATTGTGATGACACGGTCATGGAACATTGTGATGACAAGAATTGTGGAGCATTGTGTTGACACGGTCATGGAACATTGTGATGACAAGAATTATGGAACATTGTGATGACACGGTCATGGAACATTGTGATGACAAGAATTATGGAGCATTGTGATGACACGGGCATGGAACATTGTGATGACAAGAATTCTGGAGCATTGTGATGACAAGGGCCATGGAGCATTGTGATGACACGGTCATGGAACATTGTGATGACAAGAATTCTGGAGAATTGTGATGACAAGGGCCATGGAGCATTGTGATGACACGATCATGGAACATTGTGATGACAAGAATTCTGGAGCATTGTGATGACAAGGGCCATGGAGCATTGTGATGACATGGTCATGGAACATTGTGATGACAAGAATTCTGGAGCATTTTAATGACACGGTCATGGAACATTGTGATGACAAGAATTATGGAACATTGTGATGACAAGGGCCATGGAGCATTGTGATGACACGGTCATGGAACATTGTGATGACAAGAATTCTGGAGCATTGTGATGACAAGGGCCATGGAGCATTGTGATGACACGGTCATGGAACATGGTGATGACAAGAATTCTGGAGCATTGTGATGAAAAGGGCCATGGAGCATTGTGATGACACGGTCATGGAACATTGTGGTGACAAGAATTCTGGAGCATTGTGATGACAAGGGCCATGGAGCATTGTGATGACACGGTCATGGAATATTGTGATGACAAGTATTCTGGAGCATGGTGATGACAAAGGCCATGGTGCATTGTGATGACACGGTCATGGAACTTTGTGATGACAAGCAATCTGGAGCACTGTGATGAAAAGGGCCATGGAGCATTGTGATGACACGGTCATGGAATATTGTGATGACAAGAATTCTGGAGCATTCTGATGCGAAGGGCCATGGAGAATTGTGATGACATGGTCATGGAACATGGTGATGACAAGAATTCTGGAGCATTGTGATGACAAGGGCCATGGTGCATTGTGGTGACACGGTCATGGAACTTTGTGATGACAAGCAATCTGGAGCATTGTGATGACCAGGGCCATGGAGCATTGTGATGACACGGTCATGGAACATTGTGATGACAAGAATTCTGGAGCATTGTGATGACAAGAATTCTGGAGCATTGTGATGACACGGTCATGGAGCATTGTGATGACAAGAATTCTGAAGCATTGTGATGACACGGTCATGGAACATTTTGATGACAAGAATTCTGGAGCATTGTGATGACACGGTCATGGAACATTTTGATGACAAGAATTATGGAGATTTGTGATGACAAGAAATCTGGAGCATTGTGATGACAAGGGCCATGGAGCATTGTGATGACACGGTCATGGAACATTGTGATGACAAGAATTCTGGAGCATTGTGATGACAAGGGCCATGGTGCATTGTGATGACACGGTCATGGAACTTTGTGATGACAAGAATTCTGGAGCATTGTGATGACAAGGGCCATGGAGCATTGTGATGACATGGTCATGGAACATTGTGATGACAAGAATTCTGGAGCATTGGGATGAAAAGGGCCATGGAGCATTGTGATGACACGGTCATGGAACATTGTGATGACAAGAATTCTGGAGCATTGTGATGACAAGGGCCATGGTGCTTTGTGATGACACAGTCATGGGACTTTGTGATGACAAGCAATCTGAAGCATTGTGATGACCAGGGCCATGGAGCATTGTGATGACACAGTCATGGAACATTGTGATGACAAGAATGCTGGAGCATTGTGATGACAAGGGCCATGCAGCATTGTGATGACACGGTCATGGAACATTGTGATGACAAGAATTCTGGAGCATTGTGATGACAAGGGCCATGGAGCATTGTGATGACACGGTCATGGAACATTGTGATGACAAGAATTGTGGAGCATTGTGATGACACGGTCATGGAACATTGTGATGACAAGAATTATGGAGCATTGTGATGACACGGTCATGGAACATTGTGATGACATGAATTCTGGAGCATTGTGATGACAAGGGCCATGGAGCATTGTGATGACACGGTCATGGAACATTGTGATGAAAAGAATTGTGGAGCATTGTGATGACACAGTCATGGAACATTGTGATGACAAGAATTATGGAGCATTGTGATGACACGGTCATGGAACATTGTGATGACAAGAATTATGGAGCATTGTGATGACAAGGGCCATGGTGCATTGTGATGACACGGTTATGGAACTTTGTGATGACAAGCAATCTGGAACATTGTGATGAAAAGGGCCATGGAGCATTGTGATGACATGGTCATGGAACATTGTGATGACAAGAATTCTGGAGCATTGTGATGAGAAGGGCCATGGAGAATTGTGATGACATGGTCATGGAACATGGTGATGACAAGAATTCTGGAGCATTGTGATGACACGGTCATGGAACATTGTGATGACAAGAATTAGGGAGCATTGTGATGACACGGTCATGGAACATTGTGATGACAAGAAATCTGGAGCATTGTGATGACAAGGGCCATGGAGCATTGTGATGACACGGTCATGGAACATTGTGATGACAAGAATACTGGAGAATTGTTATGTCAAGGGCCATGGAGCATTGTGATGACACGGTCATGGAACATTGTGATGACAAGAATTCTGGAGCATTGTGATGACAAGGGCCATGGTGCATTGTGATGACACAGTCATGGAACTTTGTGATGACAAGCAATCTGGAGCATTGTGATGACCAGGGCCATGGAGCATTGTGATGACACGGTCATGGAACATTGTGATGACAAGAAATCTGGAGCATTGTGATGATAATGGCCATGGAGCATTGTGATGACAAGAATTCTGGAGCATTGTGATGACAATGGCCATGGAGAATTGTGATGACATGGTCATAGAACATGGTGATGACAAGAATTCTGGAGCATTGTGATGACAAGTGTCATGGAGCATTGTGATGACAAGTGTCATGGGGCATTGTAATGAAATGTTTCATTGTGCAACGTGATGACATGTGGGATGGAGTATTGTGATGAAGCTGGTCCTGGAGCATTGTGATAATAAAAGCCATGGAGCATTGTGATGACAGGCATCATGGAGCATTGTGAAGAAAGGGGCCATGTGGAATTGTAATGACAATAGAGAAAGGTGATGAAAATTGTCAGCGAGCATAGTGATTAAAGTGGTCATTGAGAATTGTGATAACATCGTCATGGAACATTGGAATGACAAAAATTCTGGAGCATTGTGATGACAAGGGCCATGGAGCATTGTGATGACACGGTCATGGAACATTGTGATGACAAGAATTCTGGAGCATTGTGATGACAAGGGCCATGGAGCTTTGTGATGACACGGTCATGGAACATTGTGATGACAAGAAATCTGGAGCATTGTGATGACACGGTCATGGAACATTGTGATGACAAGAAATCTGGAGCATTGTGATGATAATGGCCATGGAGCATTGTGATGACAAGAATTCTGGAGCATTGTGATGACAATGGCCATGGAGAATTGTGATGACATGGTCATAGAACATGGTGATGACAAGAATTCTGGAGAATTGTGATGACAAGTGTCATGGAGCATTGTGATGACAAGTGTCATGGGGCATTGTAATGAAATGTTTCATTGTGCAACGTGATGACATGTGGGATGGAGTATTGTGATGAAACTGGTCCTGGAGCATTTTGATAACAAAAGCCATGGAGCATTGTGATGACAGGCATCATGGAGCATTGTAAAGAAAGGGGCAATGGGGAATTGTAATGACAATAGAGAAATGTGAGGAGAATGGTCAGCGAGCATAGTGATTAAAGTTGTCTTTGAGAATTGTGATGAAAAGCGACATAGAGCTTTGCGATGATAAAGGTCATGGAGAAATGTGATAACCAGGGTCATGGAGCATTGTGATGACACGGTCATGGAACTTTGTGATGACAAGAATTCTGGAGCATTGTGATGACACGGGCCATGGAGCATTGTGATGAAATGGTCATGGAACATTGTGATGACAAGAATTCTGGAGCATTGTTATGACAAGGGCCATGGAGCATTGTGATGACAAGTGTCATGGAACATTGTAATGAAAGATTTCATTGTGCAAGGTGATGACATAGGGGATGGAGTATTGTGATGAAACTGGTCCTGGAGCATTGTGATAACAAAAGCCATGGAGCATTGTGATGACAGGCATCATGGAGCATTGTGAAGAAAGGGGCCATGTGGAATTGTAATGACAATAGAGAAAGGTGATGAAAATTGTCAGCGAGCATAGTGATTAAAGTGGTCATTGAGAATTGTGATAACATCGTCATGGAACATTGGAATGACAAAAATTCTGGAGCATTGTGATGACAAGGGCCATGGAGCATTGTGATGACACGGTCATGGAACATTGTGATGACAAGAATTCTGGAGCATTGTGATGACAAGGGCCATGGAGCTTTGTGATGACACGGTCATGGAACATTGTGATGACAAGAAATCTGGAGCATTGTGATGACACGGTCATGGAACATTGTGATGACAAGAAATCTGGAGCATTGTGATGATAATGGCCATGGAGCATTGTGATGACAAGAATTCTGGAGCATTGTGATGACAATGGCCATGGAGAATTGTGATGACATGGTCATAGAACATGGTGATGACAAGAATTCTGGAGCATTGTGATGACAAGTGTCATGGAGCATTGTGATGACAAGTGTCATGGGGCATTGTAATGAAATGTTTCATTGTGCAACGTGATGACATGTGGGATGGAGTATTGTGATGAAACTGGTCCTGGAGCATTTTGATAACAAAAGCCATGGAGCATTGTGATGACAGGCATCATGGAGCATTGTAAAGAAAGGGGCAATGGGGAATTGTAATGACAATAGAGAAATGTGAGGAGAATGGTCAGCGAGCATAGTGATTAAAGTTGTCTTTGAGAATTGTGATGAAAAGCGACATAGAGCTTTGCGATGATAAAGGTCATGGAGAAATGTGATAACCAGGGTCATGGAGCATTGTGATGACACGGTCATGGAACTTTGTGATGACAAGAATTCTGGAGCATTGTGATGACACGGGCCATGGAGCATTGTGATGAAATGGTCATGGAACATTGTGATGACAAGAATTCTGGAGCATTGTTATGACAAGGGCCATGGAGCATTGTGATGACAAGTGTCATGGAACATTGTAATGAAAGATTTCATTGTGCAAGGTGATGACATAGGGGATGGAGTATTGTGATGAAACTGGTCCTGGAGCATTGTGATAACAAAAGCCATGGAGCATTGTGATGACAGGCATCATGGAGCATTGTGAAGAAAGGGGGCATGGGGAATTGTAATGACAATAGAGAAATATGATGAAAATGGTCAGCGAGCATAGTGATTAAAGTGGTCATTTAGAATTGTGATGAAAAGCGATATAGAGCATTGTGATGACAAACGTCATGGAGAACTGTGGTGACCAGGGTCATGTAGCATTGTGATGACACGGTCATGGAACATTGTGATGACAAGAATTCTGGAGCATTGTGATGAAAAGGGCCATGGAGAATTGTAATGAAATGTTTCATTGTGCACTGTGGTGACAAGGGGGAATGAGTATTGTGATGAAACTGGTCCTGGAGCATTGTGATAATAAAAGCCTTGGAACATTGTCATGACAGGCATCATGGAGCATTGTGAAGAAAGGGGCCATGTGGAATTGTAATGATAGTAGAGAAATGTGATGAAAATGGTCAGCGAACATAGTGATAAAAGTGGTCATTGAGAATGGTGATAACATGGTCATGGAACATTGGGATGACAAGAATTCTGGAGCATTGTGATGACAAGGGCCATGGAGCTTTGTGATGACACGGTCATGGAACTTTGTGATGACAAGAAATCTGGAGCATTGTGATGACAATGGCCATGGAGCATTGTGATGACACGGTTATGGAACATTGTGATGACAAGTATTCTGGAGCATTGTGATGACAAGTGCCATGGAGCATTGTGATGACAAGTGTCATGGATCATTGTAATGAAAGGTTTCATTGTGCACTGTGATGACATGTGGGATGGAGTATTGTGATGAAACGGGTCCTGAAGCATTCTGATAACAAAAGCCATGGAACATTGTCATGACAGGCATGATGGAGCATTTTAAAGAAAGGGGCAATGGGGAATTGTAATGACAATAGAGAAATGTGATGAAAATGGTCAGCAAGCATAGTGACTAAAGTGTTTTTTGAGAATTGTGATGAAAAGCGACATAGAGCATTGTGATGACAAAGGTCATGGAGAACTGTGATGACCAGGGTCATTTAGCATTGTGATGGCATGGTCATGGAACATTGTGATGACAAGAATTCTGGAGCATTGTGATGACAAGGGCCATGGTGCATTGTGATGACACGGTCATGGAACATTGTGATGACAAGTATTCTGGAGATTTGTGATGACAAGTGTCTTGGAGCATGGTAATGAAAGGTTTCTTAGTGCACTGTGATGACAAGGGGGATGGAGTATAGTGATGAAACTGGTCCTGGAGCATTGTGATAACAAAAGCCATGGAGCATTGTGATGACAGGCATCATGGAGCATTGTGAAGAAAAGGGCCATGGGGAATTGTAATGACAATAGAGAAATGTGATGAAAATGGTCAGCGAGCATAGTGATTAAAATGGTCATTGAGAATTGTGATGAAAAGCGACATAGAGCATTGTGATGACAAAGGTCATGGAGAACTGTGATGACCAGGGTCATGTAGCATTGTGATGACACGGTCATGGAACATTGTGATGACAAGAATTCTGGAGCATTGTCATGACAAGGGCCATGGAGCATTGTGATGACACGGTCACGGAACATTGTGATGACAAGAAATCTAGAGCATTGTGAGGATAAAGGCCATAGAGCATTGTGATGACACGGTCATGGAACATTGTGATGACAAGAATTCTGGAGCAATGTGATGACAAGGGCCATGGAGCATTGTGATGACATGGTCATGGAACATTGTGATGACAAGAATTCTGGAGCATTGTGATGACAAGTGCCATGGAGAATTGTGATGACATCCTCATGGAACATTGTGATGACAAGAATTCTGGAGCACTGTGTTGACAAGGGCCATGGAGCATTGTGATGAGAAGTGTCATGGAGCATTGTAATGAAAGGTTTCATTGTGCACCGTGATGACATGTGGGATGGAGTATTGTGATGAAACTTGTCCTGGAGCATTCTGATAACAAAAGCCATGGAGCATTGTGATGACAGGCATGATGGAGCATTGTAAAGAAAGGGGCAATGAGGAATTGTAATGACAATAGAGAAATGTGATGAAAATGGTCAGCGAGCATAGTGATTAAAGTGGTCTTTGAGAATTGTGATGAAAAGCGTCATAGAGCATTGTGATGACAAAAGTCATGGAGAACTGTGATGACCAGGGTCATGTAGCATTGTGATGACACGGTCATGGAACATTGTGATGACAAGAATTCTGGAGCATTGTGATGACAAAGGTTATGGAGAACTGTGATGACCAGTGTCATGTAGCATTGTGATGACACGGTCATGGAACATTGTGATGACAAGAATTGTGGAGCATTGTGTTGACACGGTCATGGAACATTGTGATGACAAGAATTATGGAACATTGTGATGACACGGTCATGGAACATTGTGATGACAAGAATTATGGAGCATTGTGATGACACGGGCATGGAACATTGTGATGACAAGAATTCTGGAGCATTGTGATGACAAGGGCCATGGAGCATTGTGATGACACGGTCATGGAACATTGTGATGACAAGAATTCTGGAGAATTGTGATGACAAGGGCCATGGAGCATTGTGATGACACGATCATGGAACATTGTGATGACAAGAATTCTGGAGCATTGTGATGACAAGGGCCATGGAGCATTGTGATGACATGGTCATGGAACATTGTGATGACAAGAATTCTGGAGCATTTTAATGACACGGTCATGGAACATTGTGATGACAAGAATTATGGAACATTGTGATGACAAGGGCCATGGAGCATTGTGATGACACGGTCATGGAACATTGTGATGACAAGAATTCTGGAGCATTGTGATGACAAGGGCCATGGAGCATTGTGATGACACGGTCATGGAACATGGTGATGACAAGAATTCTGGAGCATTGTGATGAAAAGGGCCATGGAGCATTGTGATGACACGGTCATGGAACATTGTGGTGACAAGAATTCTGGAGCATTGTGATGACAAGGGCCATGGAGCATTGTGATGACACGGTCATGGAATATTGTGATGACAAGTATTCTGGAGCATGGTGATGACAAAGGCCATGGTGCATTGTGATGACACGGTCATGGAACTTTGTGATGACAAGCAATCTGGAGCACTGTGATGAAAAGGGCCATGGAGCATTGTGATGACACGGTCATGGAACATTGTGATGACAAGAATTCTGGAGCATTCTGATGCGAAGGGCCATGGAGAATTGTGATGACATGGTCATGGAACATGGTGATGACAAGAATTCTGGAGCATTGTGATGACAAGGGCCATGGTGCATTGTGGTGACACGGTCATGGAACTTTGTGATGACAAGCAATCTGGAGCATTGTGATGACCAGGGCCATGGAGCATTGTGATGACACGGTCATGGAACATTGTGATGACAAGAATTCTGGAGCATTGTGATGACAAGAATTCTGGAGCATTGTGATGACACGGTCATGGAGCATTGTGATGACAAGAATTCTGAAGCATTGTGATGACACGGTCATGGAACATTTTGATGAAAAGGATTATGGAGCATTGTGATGACACGGTCATGGAACATTGTGATGACAAGAATTCTGGAGCATTGTGATGACAAGGGCCATGGAGCATTGTGATGACACGGTCATGGACCATTGTGATGACAAGAATTCTGGAGCATTGTGATGACAAGTGCCATGGATCATTGTGATGACACGGTCATAGAACATTGTGATGACAAGAATTCTGGAGCATTGTGATGACAAGGGCCATGGTGCATTGTGGTGACACGGTCATGGAACTTTGTGATGACAAGCAATCTGGAGCATTGTGATGACCAAGGCCATGGAGCATTGTGATGACACGTTCATGGAACATTGTGATGACAAGAATTCTGGAACATTGTGATGACAAGAATTCTGGAGCATTGTGATGACACGGTCATGGAACATTTTGATGACAAGAATTCTGGAGCATTGTGATGACACGGTCATGGAACATTTTGATGACAAGAATTATGGAGATTTGTGATGACAAGAAATCTGGAGCATTGTGATGACAAGGGCCATGGAGCATTGTGATGACACGGTCATGGAACATTGTGATGACAAGAATTCTGGAGCATTGTGATGACAAGGGCCATGGTGCATTGTGATGACACGGTCATGGAACTTTGTGATGACAAGAATTCTGGAGCATTGTGATGACAAGGGCCATGGAGCATTGTGATGACATGGTCATGGAACATTGTGATGACAAGAATTCTGGAGCATTGGGATGAAAAGGGCCATGGAGCATTGTGATGACACGGTCATGGAACATTGTGATGACAAGAATTCTGGAGCATTGTGATGACAAGGGCCATGGTGCTTTGTGATGACACAGTCATGGGACTTTGTGATGACAAGCAATCTGAAGCATTGTGATGACCAGGGCCATGGAGCATTGTGATGACACAGTCATGGAACATTGTGATGACAAGAATGCTGGAGCATTGTGATGACAAGGGCCATGGAGCATTGTGATGACACGGTCATGGAACATTGTGATGACAAGAATTGTGGAGCATTGTGATGACACGGTCATGGAACATTGTGATGACAAGAATTATGGAGCATTGTGATGACACGGTCATGGAACATTGTGATGACATGAATTCTGGAGCATTGTGATGACAAGGGCCATGGAGCATTGTGATGACACGGTCATGGAACATTGTGATGAAAAGAATTGTGGAGCATTGTGATGACACAGTCATGGAACATTGTGATGACAAGAATTATGGAGCATTGTGATGACACGGTCATGGAACATTGTGATGACAAGAATTATGGAGCATTGTGATGACAAGGGCCATGGTGCATTGTGATGACACGGTTATGGAACTTTGTGATGACAAGCAATCTGGAACATTGTGATGAAAAGGGCCATGGAGCATTGTGATGACATGGTCATGGAACATTGTGATGACAAGAATTCTGGAGCATTGTGATGAGAAGGGCCATGGAGAATTGTGATGACATGGTCATGGAACATGGTGATGACAAGAATTCTGGAGCATTGTGATGACACGGTCATGGAACATTGTGATGACAAGAATTAGGGAGCATTGTGATGACACGGTCATGGAACATTGTGATGACAAGAAATCTGGAGCATTGTGATGACAAGGGCCATGGAGCATTGTGATGACACGGTCATGGAACATTGTGATGACAAGAATACTGGAGAATTGTTATGTCAAGGGCCATGGAGCATTGTGATGACACGGTCATGGAACATTGTGATGACAAGAATTCTGGAGCATTGTGATGACAAGGGCCATGGTGCATTGTGATGACACAGTCATGGAACTTTGTGATGACAAGCAATCTGGAGCATTGTGATGACCAGGGCCATGGAGCATTGTGATGACACGGTCATGGAACATTGTGATGACAAGAAATCTGTAGCATTGTGATGATAATGGCCATGGAGCATTGTGATGACAAGAATTCTGGAGCATTGTGATGACAATGGCCATGGAGAATTGTGATGACATGGTCATAGAACATGGTGATGACAAGAATTCTGGAGCATTGTGATGACAAGTGTCATGGAGCATTGTGATGACAAGTGTCATGGGGCATTGTAATGAAATGTTTCATTGTGCAACGTGATGACATGTGGGATGGAGTATTGTGATGAAACTGGTCCTGGAGCATTGTGATAATAAAAGCCATGGAGCATTGTGATGACAGGCATCATGGAGCATTGTGAAGAAAGGGGCCATGTGGAATTGTAATGACAATAGAGAAAGGTGATGAAAATTGTCAGCGAGCATAGTGATTAAAGTGGTCATTGAGAATTGTGATAACATCGTCATGGAACATTGGAATGACAAAAATTCTGGAGCATTGTGATGACAAGGGCCATGGAGCATTGTGATGACACGGTCATGGAACATTGTGATGACAAGAATTCTGGAGCATTGTGATGACAAGGGCCATGGAGCTTTGTGATGACACGGTCATGGAACATTGTGATGACAAGAAATCTGGAGCATTGTGATGACACGGTCATGGAACATTGTGATGACAAGAAATCTGGAGCATTGTGATGATAATGGCCATGGAGCATTGTGATGACAAGAATTCTGGAGCATTGTGATGACAATGGCCATGGAGAATTGTGATGACATGGTCATAGAACATGGTGATGACAAGAATTCTGGAGAATTGTGATGACAAGTGTCATGGAGCATTGTGATGACAAGTGTCATGGGGCATTGTAATGAAATGTTTCATTGTGCAACGTGATGACATGTGGGATGGAGTATTGTGATGAAACTGGTCCTGGAGCATTTTGATAACAAAAGCCATGGAGCATTGTGATGACAGGCATCATGGAGCATTGTAAAGAAAGGGGCAATGGGGAATTGTAATGACAATAGAGAAATGTGAGGAGAATGGTCAGCGAGCATAGTGATTAAAGTTGTCTTTGAGAATTGTGATGAAAAGCGACATAGAGCTTTGCGATGATAAAGGTCATGGAGAAATGTGATAACCAGGGTCATGGAGCATTGTGATGACACGGTCATGGAACTTTGTGATGACAAGAATTCTGGAGCATTGTGATGACACGGGCCATGGAGCATTGTGATGAAATGGTCATGGAACATTGTGATGACAAGAATTCTGGAGCATTGTTATGACAAGGGCCATGGAGCATTGTGATGACAAGTGTCATGGAACATTGTAATGAAAGATTTCATTGTGCAAGGTGATGACATAGGGGATGGAGTATTGTGATGAAACTGGTCCTGGAGCATTGTGATAACAAAAGCCATGGAGCATTGTGATGACAGGCATCATGGAGCATTGTGAAGAAAGGGGCCATGTGGAATTGTAATGACAATAGAGAAAGGTGATGAAAATTGTCAGCGAGCATAGTGATTAAAGTGGTCATTGAGAATTGTGATAACATCGTCATGGAACATTGGAATGACAAAAATTCTGGAGCATTGTGATGACAAGGGCCATGGAGCATTGTGATGACACGGTCATGGAACATTGTGATGACAAGAATTCTGGAGCATTGTGATGACAAGGGCCATGGAGCTTTGTGATGACACGGTCATGGAACATTGTGATGACAAGAAATCTGGAGCATTGTGATGACACGGTCATGGAACATTGTGATGACAAGAAATCTGGAGCATTGTGATGATAATGGCCATGGAGCATTGTGATGACAAGAATTCTGGAGCATTGTGATGACAATGGCCATGGAGAATTGTGATGACATGGTCATAGAACATGGTGATGACAAGAATTCTGGAGCATTGTGATGACAAGTGTCATGGAGCATTGTGATGACAAGTGTCATGGGGCATTGTAATGAAATGTTTCATTGTGCAACGTGATGACATGTGGGATGGAGTATTGTGATGAAACTGGTCCTGGAGCATTTTGATAACAAAAGCCATGGAGCATTGTGATGACAGGCATCATGGAGCATTGTAAAGAAAGGGGCAATGGGGAATTGTAATGACAATAGAGAAATGTGAGGAGAATGGTCAGCGAGCATAGTGATTAAAGTTGTCTTTGAGAATTGTGATGAAAAGCGACATAGAGCTTTGCGATGATAAAGGTCATGGAGAAATGTGATAACCAGGGTCATGGAGCATTGTGATGACACGGTCATGGAACTTTGTGATGACAAGAATTCTGGAGCATTGTGATGACACGGGCCATGGAGCATTGTGATGAAATGGTCATGGAACATTGTGATGACAAGAATTCTGGAGCATTGTTATGACAAGGGCCATGGAGCATTGTGATGACAAGTGTCATGGAACATTGTAATGAAAGATTTCATTGTGCAAGGTGATGACATAGGGGATGGAGTATTGTGATGAAACTGGTCCTGGAGCATTGTGATAACAAAAGCCATGGAGCATTGTGATGACAGGCATCATGGAGCATTGTGAAGAAAGGGGGCATGGGGAATTGTAATGACAATAGAGAAATATGATGAAAATGGTCAGCGAGCATAGTGATTAAAGTGGTCATTTAGAATTGTGATGAAAAGCGATATAGAGCATTGTGATGACAAACGTCATGGAGAACTGTGGTGACCAGGGTCATGTAGCATTGTGATGACACGGTCATGGAACATTGTGATGACAAGAATTCTGGAGCATTGTGATGAAAAGGGCCATGGAGAATTGTAATGAAATGTTTCATTGTGCACTGTGGTGACAAGGGGGAATGAGTATTGTGATGAAACTGGTCCTGGAGCATTGTGATAATAAAAGCCTTGGAACATTGTCATGACAGGCATCATGGAGCATTGTGAAGAAAGGGGCCATGTGGAATTGTAATGATAGTAGAGAAATGTGATGAAAATGGTCAGCGAACATAGTGATAAAAGTGGTCATTGAGAATGGTGATAACATGGTCATGGAACATTGGGATGACAAGAATTCTGGAGCATTGTGATGACAAGGGCCATGGAGCTTTGTGATGACACGGTCATGGAACTTTGTGATGACAAGAAATCTGGAGCATTGTGATGACAATGGCCATGGAGCATTGTGATGACACGGTTATGGAACATTGTGATGACAAGTATTCTGGAGCATTGTGATGACAAGTGCCATGGAGCATTGTGATGACAAGTGTCATGGATCATTGTAATGAAAGGTTTCATTGTGCACTGTGATGACATGTGGGATGGAGTATTGTGATGAAACGGGTCCTGAAGCATTCTGATAACAAAAGCCATGGAACATTGTCATGACAGGCATGATGGAGCATTTTAAAGAAAGGGGCAATGGGGAATTGTAATGACAATAGAGAAATGTGATGAAAATGGTCAGCAAGCATAGTGACTAAAGTGTTTTTTGAGAATTGTGATGAAAAGCGACATAGAGCATTGTGATGACAAAGGTCATGGAGAACTGTGATGACCAGGGTCATTTAGCATTGTGATGGCATGGTCATGGAACATTGTGATGACAAGAATTCTGGAGCATTGTGATGACAAGGGCCATGGTGCATTGTGATGACACGGTCATGGAACATTGTGATGACAAGTATTCTGGAGATTTGTGATGACAAGTGTCTTGGAGCATGGTAATGAAAGGTTTCTTAGTGCACTGTGATGACAAGGGGGATGGAGTATAGTGATGAAACTGGTCCTGGAGCATTGTGATAACAAAAGCCATGGAGCATTGTGATGACAGGCATCATGGAGCATTGTGAAGAAAAGGGCCATGGGGAATTGTAATGACAATAGAGAAATGTGATGAAAATGGTCAGCGAGCATAGTGATTAAAATGGTCATTGACAATTGTGATGAAAAGCGACATAGAGCATTGTGATGACAAAGGTCATGGAGAATTGTGATGACCAGGGTCATGTAGCATTGTGATGACACGGTCATGGAACATTGTGATGACAAGAATTCTGGAGCATTGTCATGACAAGGGCCATGGAGCATTGTGATGACACGGTCACGGAACATTGTGATGACAAGAAATCTAGAGCATTGTGATGATAAAGGCCATAGAGCATTGTGATGACACGGTCATGGAACATTGTGATGACAAGAATTCTGGAGCAATGTGATGACAAGGGCCATGGAGCATTGTGATGACATGGTCATGGAACATTGTGATGACAAGAATTCTGGAGCATTGTGATGACAAGTGCCATGGAGAATTGTGATGACATCCTCATGGAACATTGTGATGACAAGAATTCTGGAGCACTGTGTTGACAAGGGCCATGGAGCATTGTGATGAGAAGTGTCATGGAGCATTGTAATGAAAGGTTTCATTGTGCACCGTGATGACATGTGGGATGGAGTATTGTGATGAAACTTGTCCTGGAGCATTCTGATAACAAAAGCCATGGAGCATTGTGATGACAGGCATGATGGAGCATTGTAAAGAAAGGGGCAATGAGGAATTGTAATGACAATAGAGAAATGTGATGAAAATGGTCAGCGAGCATAGTGATTAAAGTGGTCTTTGAGAATTGTGATGAAAAGCGTCATAGAGCATTGTGATGACAAAAGTCATGGAGAACTGTGATGACCAGGGTCATGTAGCATTGTGATGACACGGTCATGGAACATTGTGATGACAAGAATTCTGGAGCATTGTGATGACAAAGGTTATGGAGAACTGTGATGACCAGTGTCATGTAGCATTGTGATGACACGGTCATGGAACATTGTGATGACAAGAATTGTGGAGCATTGTGTTGACACGGTCATGGAACATTGTGATGACAAGAATTATGGAACATTGTGATGACACGGTCATGGAACATTGTGATGACAAGAATTATGGAGCATTGTGATGACACGGGCATGGAACATTGTGATGACAAGAATTCTGGAGCATTGTGATGACAAGGGCCATGGAGCATTGTGATGACACGGTCATGGAACATTGTGATGACAAGAATTCTGGAGAATTGTGATGACAAGGGCCATGGAGCATTGTGATGACACGATCATGGAACATTGTGATGACAAGAATTCTGGAGCATTGTGATGACAAGGGCCATGGAGCATTGTGATGACATGGTCATGGAACATTGTGATGACAAGAATTCTGGAGCATTTTAATGACACGGTCATGGAACATTGTGATGACAAGAATTATGGAACATTGTGATGACAAGGGCCATGGAGCATTGTGATGACACGGTCATGGAACATTGTGATGACAAGAATTCTGGAGCATTGTGATGACAAGGGCCATGGAGCATTGTGATGACACGGTCATGGAACATGGTGATGACAAGAATTCTGGAGCATTGTGATGAAAAGGGCCATGGAGCATTGTGATGACACGGTCATGGAACATTGTGGTGACAAGAATTCTGGAGCATTGTGATGACAAGGGCCATGGAGCATTGTGATGACACGGTCATGGAATATTGTGATGACAAGTATTCTGGAGCATGGTGATGACAAAGGCCATGGTGCATTGTGATGACACGGTCATGGAACTTTGTGATGACAAGCAATCTGGAGCACTGTGATGAAAAGGGCCATGGAGCATTGTGATGACACGGTCATGGAACATTGTGATGACAAGAATTCTGGAGCATTCTGATGCGAAGGGCCATGGAGAATTGTGATGACATGGTCATGGAACATGGTGATGACAAGAATTCTGGAGCATTGTGATGACAAGGGCCATGGTGCATTGTGGTGACACGGTCATGGAACTTTGTGATGACAAGCAATCTGGAGCATTGTGATGACCAGGGCCATGGAGCATTGTGATGACACGGTCATGGAACATTGTGATGACAAGAATTCTGGAGCATTGTGATGACAAGAATTCTGGAGCATTGTGATGACACGGTCATGGAGCATTGTGATGACAAGAATTCTGAAGCATTGTGATGACACGGTCATGGAACATTTTGATGACAAGAATTCTGGAGCATTGTGATGACACGGTCATGGAACATTTTGATGACAAGAATTATGGAGATTTGTGATGACAAGAAATCTGGAGCATTGTGATGACAAGGGCCATGGAGCATTGTGATGACACGGTCATGGAACATTGTGATGACAAGAATTCTGGAGCATTGTGATGACAAGGGCCATGGTGCATTGTGATGACACGGTCATGGAACTTTGTGATGACAAGAATTCTGGAGCATTGTGATGACAAGGGCCATGGAGCATTGTGATGACATGGTCATGGAACATTGTGATGACAAGAATTCTGGAGCATTGGGATGAAAAGGGCCATGGAGCATTGTGATGACACGGTCATGGAACATTGTGATGACAAGAATTCTGGAGCATTGTGATGACAAGGGCCATGGTGCTTTGTGATGACACAGTCATGGGACTTTGTGATGACAAGCAATCTGAAGCATTGTGATGACCAGGGCCATGGAGCATTGTGATGACACAGTCATGGAACATTGTGATGACAAGAATGCTGGAGCATTGTGATGACAAGGGCCATGCAGCATTGTGATGACACGGTCATGGAACATTGTGATGACAAGAATTCTGGAGCATTGTGATGACAAGGGCCATGGAGCATTGTGATGACACTGTCATGGAACATTGTGATGACAAGAATTGTGGAGCATTGTGATGACACGGTCATGGAACATTGTGATGACAAGAATTATGGAGCATTGTGATGACACGGTCATGGAACATTGTGATGACATGAATTCTGGAGCATTGTGATGACAAGGGCCATGGAGCATTGTGATGACACGGTCATGGAACATTGTGATGAAAAGAATTGTGGAGCATTGTGATGACACAGTCATGGAACATTGTGATGACAAGAATTATGGAGCATTGTGATGACACGGTCATGGAACATTGTGATGACAAGAATTATGGAGCATTGTGATGACAAGGGCCATGGTGCATTGTGATGACACGGTTATGGAACTTTGTGATGACAAGCAATCTGGAACATTGTGATGAAAAGGGCCATGGAGCATTGTGATGACATGGTCATGGAACATTGTGATGACAAGAATTCTGGAGCATTGTGATGAGAAGGGCCATGGAGAATTGTGATGACATGGTCATGGAACATGGTGATGACAAGAATTCTGGAGCATTGTGATGACACGGTCATGGAACATTGTGATGACAAGAATTAGGGAGCATTGTGATGACACGGTCATGGAACATTGTGATGACAAGAAATCTGGAGCATTGTGATGACAAGGGCCATGGAGCATTGTGATGACACGGTCATGGAACATTGTGATGACAAGAATACTGGAGAATTGTTATGTCAAGGGCCATGGAGCATTGTGATGACACGGTCATGGAACATTGTGATGACAAGAATTCTGGAGCATTGTGATGACAAGGGCCATGGTGCATTGTGATGACACAGTCATGGAACTTTGTGATGACAAGCAATCTGGAGCATTGTGATGACCAGGGCCATGGAGCATTGTGATGACACGGTCATGGAACATTGTGATGACAAGAAATCTGGAGCATTGTGATGATAATGGCCATGGAGCATTGTGATGACAAGAATTCTGGAGCATTGTGATGACAATGGCCATGGAGAATTGTGATGACATGGTCATAGAACATGGTGATGACAAGAATTCTGGAGCATTGTGATGACAAGTGTCATGGAGCATTGTGATGACAAGTGTCATGGGGCATTGTAATGAAATGTTTCATTGTGCAACGTGATGACATGTGGGATGGAGTATTGTGATGAAGCTGGTCCTGGAGCATTGTGATAATAAAAGCCATGGAGCATTGTGATGACAGGCATCATGGAGCATTGTGAAGAAAGGGGCCATGTGGAATTGTAATGACAATAGAGAAAGGTGATGAAAATTGTCAGCGAGCATAGTGATTAAAGTGGTCATTGAGAATTGTGATAACATCGTCATGGAACATTGGAATGACAAAAATTCTGGAGCATTGTGATGACAAGGGCCATGGAGCATTGTGATGACACGGTCATGGAACATTGTGATGACAAGAATTCTGGAGCATTGTGATGACAAGGGCCATGGAGCTTTGTGATGACACGGTCATGGAACATTGTGATGACAAGAAATCTGGAGCATTGTGATGACACGGTCATGGAACATTGTGATGACAAGAAATCTGGAGCATTGTGATGATAATGGCCATGGAGCATTGTGATGACAAGAATTCTGGAGCATTGTGATGACAATGGCCATGGAGAATTGTGATGACATGGTCATAGAACATGGTGATGACAAGAATTCTGGAGAATTGTGATGACAAGTGTCATGGAGCATTGTGATGACAAGTGTCATGGGGCATTGTAATGAAATGTTTCATTGTGCAACGTGATGACATGTGGGATGGAGTATTGTGATGAAACTGGTCCTGGAGCATTTTGATAACAAAAGCCATGGAGCATTGTGATGACAGGCATCATGGAGCATTGTAAAGAAAGGGGCAATGGGGAATTGTAATGACAATAGAGAAATGTGAGGAGAATGGTCAGCGAGCATAGTGATTAAAGTTGTCTTTGAGAATTGTGATGAAAAGCGACATAGAGCTTTGCGATGATAAAGGTCATGGAGAAATGTGATAACCAGGGTCATGGAGCATTGTGATGACACGGTCATGGAACTTTGTGATGACAAGAATTCTGGAGCATTGTGATGACACGGGCCATGGAGCATTGTGATGAAATGGTCATGGAACATTGTGATGACAAGAATTCTGGAGCATTGTTATGACAAGGGCCATGGAGCATTGTGATGACAAGTGTCATGGAACATTGTAATGAAAGATTTCATTGTGCAAGGTGATGACATAGGGGATGGAGTATTGTGATGAAACTGGTCCTGGAGCATTGTGATAACAAAAGCCATGGAGCATTGTGATGACAGGCATCATGGAGCATTGTGAAGAAAGGGGCCATGTGGAATTGTAATGACAATAGAGAAAGGTGATGAAAATTGTCAGCGAGCATAGTGATTAAAGTGGTCATTGAGAATTGTGATAACATCGTCATGGAACATTGGAATGACAAAAATTCTGGAGCATTGTGATGACAAGGGCCATGGAGCATTGTGATGACACGGTCATGGAACATTGTGATGACAAGAATTCTGGAGCATTGTGATGACAAGGGCCATGGAGCTTTGTGATGACACGGTCATGGAACATTGTGATGACAAGAAATCTGGAGCATTGTGATGACACGGTCATGGAACATTGTGATGACAAGAAATCTGGAGCATTGTGATGATAATGGCCATGGAGCATTGTGATGACAAGAATTCTGGAGCATTGTGATGACAATGGCCATGGAGAATTGTGATGACATGGTCATAGAACATGGTGATGACAAGAATTCTGGAGCATTGTGATGACAAGTGTCATGGAGCATTGTGATGACAAGTGTCATGGGGCATTGTAATGAAATGTTTCATTGTGCAACGTGATGACATGTGGGATGGAGTATTGTGATGAAACTGGTCCTGGAGCATTTTGATAACAAAAGCCATGGAGCATTGTGATGACAGGCATCATGGAGCATTGTAAAGAAAGGGGCAATGGGGAATTGTAATGACAATAGAGAAATGTGAGGAGAATGGTCAGCGAGCATAGTGATTAAAGTTGTCTTTGAGAATTGTGATGAAAAGCGACATAGAGCTTTGCGATGATAAAGGTCATGGAGAAATGTGATAACCAGGGTCATGGAGCATTGTGATGACACGGTCATGGAACTTTGTGATGACAAGAATTCTGGAGCATTGTGATGACACGGGCCATGGAGCATTGTGATGAAATGGTCATGGAACATTGTGATGACAAGAATTCTGGAGCATTGTTATGACAAGGGCCATGGAGCATTGTGATGACAAGTGTCATGGAACATTGTAATGAAAGATTTCATTGTGCAAGGTGATGACATAGGGGATGGAGTATTGTGATGAAACTGGTCCTGGAGCATTGTGATAACAAAAGCCATGGAGCATTGTGATGACAGGCATCATGGAGCATTGTGAAGAAAGGGGCCATGTGGAATTGTAATGACAATAGAGAAAGGTGATGAAAATTGTCAGCGAGCATAGTGATTAAAGTGGTCATTGAGAATTGTGATAACATCGTCATGGAACATTGGAATGACAAAAATTCTGGAGCATTGTGATGACAAGGGCCATGGAGCATTGTGATGACACGGTCATGGAACATTGTGATGACAAGAATTCTGGAGCATTGTGATGACAAGGGCCATGGAGCTTTGTGATGACACGGTCATGGAACATTGTGATGACAAGAAATCTGGAGCATTGTGATGACACGGTCATGGAACATTGTGATGACAAGAAATCTGGAGCATTGTGATGATAATGGCCATGGAGCATTGTGATGACAAGAATTCTGGAGCATTGTGATGACAATGGCCATGGAGAATTGTGATGACATGGTCATAGAACATGGTGATGACAAGAATTCTGGAGCATTGTGATGACAAGTGTCATGGAGCATTGTGATGACAAGTGTCATGGGGCATTGTAATGAAATGTTTCATTGTGCAACGTGATGACATGTGGGATGGAGTATTGTGATGAAACTGGTCCTGGAGCATTTTGATAACAAAAGCCATGGAGCATTGTGATGACAGGCATCATGGAGCATTGTAAAGAAAGGGGCAATGGGGAATTGTAATGACAATAGAGAAATGTGAGGAGAATGGTCAGCGAGCATAGTGATTAAAGTTGTCTTTGAGAATTGTGATGAAAAGCGACATAGAGCTTTGCGATGATAAAGGTCATGGAGAAATGTGATAACCAGGGTCATGGAGCATTGTGATGACACGGTCATGGAACTTTGTGATGACAAGAATTCTGGAGCATTGTGATGACACGGGCCATGGAGCATTGTGATGAAATGGTCATGGAACATTGTGATGACAAGAATTCTGGAGCATTGTTATGACAAGGGCCATGGAGCATTGTGATGACAAGTGTCATGGAACATTGTAATGAAAGATTTCATTGTGCAAGGTGATGACATAGGGGATGGAGTATTGTGATGAAACTGGTCCTGGAGCATTGTGATAACAAAAGCCATGGAGCATTGTGATGACAGGCATCATGGAGCATTGTGAAGAAAGGGGGCATGGGGAATTGTAATGACAATAGAGAAATATGATGAAAATGGTCAGCGAGCATAGTGATTAAAGTGGTCATTTAGAATTGTGATGAAAAGCGATATAGAGCATTGTGATGACAAACGTCATGGAGAACTGTGGTGACCAGGGTCATGTAGCATTGTGATGACACGGTCATGGAACATTGTGATGACAAGAATTCTGGAGCATTGTGATGAAAAGGGCCATGGAGAATTGTAATGAAATGTTTCATTGTGCACTGTGGTGACAAGGGGGAATGAGTATTGTGATGAAACTGGTCCTGGAGCATTGTGATAATAAAAGCCTTGGAACATTGTCATGACAGGCATCATGGAGCATTGTGAAGAAAGGGGCCATGTGGAATTGTAATGATAGTAGAGAAATGTGATGAAAATGGTCAGCGAACATAGTGATAAAAGTGGTCATTGAGAATGGTGATAACATGGTCATGGAACATTGGGATGACAAGAATTCTGGAGCATTGTGATGACAAGGGCCATGGAGCTTTGTGATGACACGGTCATGGAACTTTGTGATGACAAGAAATCTGGAGCATTGTGATGACAATGGCCATGGAGCATTGTGATGACACGGTTATGGAACATTGTGATGACAAGTATTCTGGAGCATTGTGATGACAAGTGCCATGGAGCATTGTGATGACAAGTGTCATGGATCATTGTAATGAAAGGTTTCATTGTGCACTGTGATGACATGTGGGATGGAGTATTGTGATGAAACGGGTCCTGAAGCATTCTGATAACAAAAGCCATGGAACATTGTCATGACAGGCATGATGGAGCATTTTAAAGAAAGGGGCAATGGGGAATTGTAATGACAATAGAGAAATGTGATGAAAATGGTCAGCAAGCATAGTGACTAAAGTGTTTTTTGAGAATTGTGATGAAAAGCGACATAGAGCATTGTGATGACAAAGGTCATGGAGAACTGTGATGACCAGGGTCATTTAGCATTGTGATGGCATGGTCATGGAACATTGTGATGACAAGAATTCTGGAGCATTGTGATGACAAGGGCCATGGTGCATTGTGATGACACGGTCATGGAACATTGTGATGACAAGTATTCTGGAGATTTGTGATGACAAGTGTCTTGGAGCATGGTAATGAAAGGTTTCTTAGTGCACTGTGATGACAAGGCGGATGGAGTATAGTGATGAAACTGGTCCTGGAGCATTGTGATAACAAAAGCCATGGAGCATTGTGATGACAGGCATCATGGAGCATTGTGAAGAAAAGGGCCATGGGGAATTGTAATGACAATAGAGAAATGTGATGAAAATGGTCAGCGAGCATAGTGATTAAAATGGTCATTGAGAATTGTGATGAAAAGCGACATAGAGCATTGTGATGACAAAGGTCATGGAGAACTGTGATGACCAGGGTCATGTAGCATTGTGATGACACGGTCATGGAACATTGTGATGACAAGAATTCTGGAGCATTGTCATGACAAGGGCCATGGAGCATTGTGATGACACGGTCACGGAACATTGTGATGACAAGAAATCTAGAGCATTGTGAGGATAAAGGCCATAGAGCATTGTGATGACACGGTCATGGAACATTGTGATGACAAGAATTCTGGAGCAATGTGATGACAAGGGCCATGGAGCATTGTGATGACATGGTCATGGAACATTGTGATGACAAGAATTCTGGAGCATTGTGATGACAAGTGCCATGGAGAATTGTGATGACATCCTCATGGAACATTGTGATGACAAGAATTCTGGAGCACTGTGTTGACAAGGGCCATGGAGCATTGTGATGAGAAGTGTCATGGAGCATTGTAATGAAAGGTTTCATTGTGCACCGTGATGACATGTGGGATGGAGTATTGTGATGAAACTTGTCCTGGAGCATTCTGATAACAAAAGCCATGGAGCATTGTGATGACAGGCATGATGGAGCATTGTAAAGAAAGGGGCAATGAGGAATTGTAATGACAATAGAGAAATGTGATGAAAATGGTCAGCGAGCATAGTGATTAAAGTGGTCTTTGAGAATTGTGATGAAAAGCGTCATAGAGCATTGTGATGACAAAAGTCATGGAGAACTGTGATGACCAGGGTCATGTAGCATTGTGATGACACGGTCATGGAACATTGTGATGACAAGAATTCTGGAGCATTGTGATGACAAAGGTTATGGAGAACTGTGATGACCAGTGTCATGTAGCATTGTGATGACACGGTCATGGAACATTGTGATGACAAGAATTGTGGAGCATTGTGTTGACACGGTCATGGAACATTGTGATGACAAGAATTATGGAACATTGTGATGACACGGTCATGGAACATTGTGATGACAAGAATTATGGAGCATTGTGATGACACGGGCATGGAACATTGTGATGACAAGAATTCTGGAGCATTGTGATGACAAGGGCCATGGAGCATTGTGATGACACGGTCATGGAACATTGTGATGACAAGAATTCTGGAGAATTGTGATGACAAGGGCCATGGAGCATTGTGATGACACGATCATGGAACATTGTGATGACAAGAATTCTGGAGCATTGTGATGACAAGGGCCATGGAGCATTGTGATGACATGGTCATGGAACATTGTGATGACAAGAATTCTGGAGCATTTTAATGACACGGTCATGGAACATTGTGATGACAAGAATTATGGAACATTGTGATGACAAGGGCCATGGAGCATTGTGATGACACGGTCATGGAACATTGTGATGACAAGAATTCTGGAGCATTGTGATGACAAGGGCCATGGAGCATTGTGATGACACGGTCATGGAACATGGTGATGACAAGAATTCTGGAGCATTGTGATGAAAAGGGCCATGGAGCATTGTGATGACACGGTCATGGAACATTGTGGTGACAAGAATTCTGGAGCATTGTGATGACAAGGGCCATGGAGCATTGTGATGACACGGTCATGGAATATTGTGATGACAAGTATTCTGGAGCATGGTGATGACAAAGGCCATGGTGCATTGTGATGACACGGTCATGGAACTTTGTGATGACAAGCAATCTGGAGCACTGTGATGAAAAGGGCCATGGAGCATTGTGATGACACGGTCATGGAACATTGTGATGACAAGAATTCTGGAGCATTCTGATGCGAAGGGCCATGGAGAATTGTGATGACATGGTCATGGAACATGGTGATGACAAGAATTCTGGAGCATTGTGATGACAAGGGCCATGGTGCATTGTGGTGACACGGTCATGGAACTTTGTGATGACAAGCAATCTGGAGCATTGTGATGACCAGGGCCATGGAGCATTGTGATGACACGGTCATGGAACATTGTGATGACAAGAATTCTGGAGCATTGTGATGACAAGAATTCTGGAGCATTGTGATGACACGGTCATGGAGCATTGTGATGACAAGAATTCTGAAGCATTGTGATGACACGGTCATGGAACATTTTGATGAAAAGGATTATGGAGCATTGTGATGACACGGTCATGGAACATTGTGATGACAAGAATTCTGGAGCATTGTGATGACAAGGGCCATGGAGCATTGTGATGACACGGTCATGCACCATTGTGATGACAAGAATTCTGGAGCATTGTGATGACAAGTGCCATGGATCATTGTGATGACACGGTCATAGAACATTGTGATGACAAGAATTCTGGAGCATTGTGATGACAAGGGCCATGGTGCATTGTGGTGACACGGTCATGGAACTTTGTGATGACAAGCAATCTGGAGCATTGTGATGACCAAGGCCATGGAGCATTGTGATGACACGTTCATGGAACATTGTGATGACAAGAATTCTGGAACATTGTGATGACAAGAATTCTGGAGCATTGTGATGACACGGTCATGGAACATTTTGATGACAAGAATTCTGGAGCATTGTGATGACACGGTCATGGAACATTTTGATGACAAGAATTATGGAGATTTGTGATGACAAGAAATCTGGAGCATTGTGATGACAAGGGCCATGGAGCATTGTGATGACACGGTCATGGAACATTGTGATGACAAGAATTCTGGAGCATTGTGATGACAAGGGCCATGGTGCATTGTGATGACACGGTCATGGAACTTTGTGATGACAAGAATTCTGGAGCATTGTGATGACAAGGGCCATGGAGCATTGTGATGACATGGTCATGGAACATTGTGATGACAAGAATTCTGGAGCATTGGGATGAAAAGGGCCATGGAGCATTGTGATGACACGGTCATGGAACATTGTGATGACAAGAATTCTGGAGCATTGTGATGACAAGGGCCATGGTGCTTTGTGATGACACAGTCATGGGACTTTGTGATGACAAGCAATCTGAAGCATTGTGATGACCAGGGCCATGGAGCATTGTGATGACACAGTCATGGAACATTGTGATGACAAGAATGCTGGAGCATTGTGATGACAAGGGCCATGCAGCATTGTGATGACACGGTCATGGAACATTGTGATGACAAGAATTCTGGAGCATTGTGATGACAAGGGCCATGGAGCATTGTGATGACACGGTCATGGAACATTGTGATGACAAGAATTGTGGAGCATTGTGATGACACGGTCATGGAACATTGTGATGACAAGAATTATGGAGCATTGTGATGACACGGTCATGGAACATTGTGATGACATGAATTCTGGAGCATTGTGATGACAAGGGCCATGGAGCATTGTGATGACACGGTCATGGAACATTGTGATGAAAAGAATTGTGGAGCATTGTGATGACACAGTCATGGAACATTGTGATGACAAGAATTATGGAGCATTGTGATGACACGGTCATGGAACATTGTGATGACAAGAATTATGGAGCATTGTGATGACAAGGGCCATGGTGCATTGTGATGACACGGTTATGGAACTTTGTGATGACAAGCAATCTGGAACATTGTGATGAAAAGGGCCATGGAGCATTGTGATGACATGGTCATGGAACATTGTGATGACAAGAATTCTGGAGCATTGTGATGAGAAGGGCCATGGAGAATTGTGATGACATGGTCATGGAACATGGTGATGACAAGAATTCTGGAGCATTGTGATGACACGGTCATGGAACATTGTGATGACAAGAATTAGGGAGCATTGTGATGACACGGTCATGGAACATTGTGATGACAAGAAATCTGGAGCATTGTGATGACAAGGGCCATGGAGCATTGTGATGACACGGTCATGGAACATTGTGATGACAAGAATACTGGAGAATTGTTATGTCAAGGGCCATGGAGCATTGTGATGACACGGTCATGGAACATTGTGATGACAAGAATTCTGGAGCATTGTGATGACAAGGGCCATGGTGCATTGTGATGACACAGTCATGGAACTTTGTGATGACAAGCAATCTGGAGCATTGTGATGACCAGGGCCATGGAGCATTGTGATGACACGGTCATGGAACATTGTGATGACAAGAATTCTGGAGCATTGTGATGACAAGAATTCTGGAGCTTTGTGATGACACGGTTATGGAGCATTGTGATGACAAGAATTCTGAAGCATTGTGATGACATGGTCATGGAACATTTTGATGACAAGGATTATGGAGCATTGTGATGACACGGTCATGGAACATTGTGATGACAAGGATTCTGGAGCATTGTGATGACAAGGGCCATGGAGCATTGTGATGACACGGTCATGGAACTTTGTGATGACAAGAATTCTGGAGCATTGTGATGACAAGGGCCATGGAGCATTGTGATGACACGGTCATGGAACATTGTGATGACAAGAATTCTGGAGAATTGTGATGACAAGGGCCATGGAGCATTGTGATGACACGGTCATGGAACATTGTGATGACAAGAATTCTGGAGCATTGTGATGACAAGGGCCATGGAGCATTGTGATGACACGGTCATGGAACATTGTGATGACAAGAATTGTGGAGCATTGTGATGACACGGTCATGGAACATTGTGATGACAAGAATTCTGGAGCATTGTGATGACAAGGGCCATGGAGCATTGTGATGACACGGTCATGGAACATTGTGATGACAAGAATTGTGGAGCATTGTGATGACACAGTCATGGAACATTGTGATGACAAGAATTATGGAGCATTGTGATGACACGGTCATGGAACATTGTGATGACAAGAATTATGGAGCATTGTGATGACACGGTCATGGAACATTGTGATGACAAGAATTCTAGAGCATTGTGATGCGAAGGGCCATGGAGAATTGTGATGACATGGTCATGGAACATGGTGATGACAAGAATTCTGGAGCATTGTGATGACAAGGGCCATGGAGCATTGTGATGACAAGTGTCACGGAGCATTGTAATGAGAGGTTTCATTGTGCACCGTGATGACAAGGGGGATGGAGTATTGTGATGAAACTGGTCCTGGAGCAGTGTGATAACAAAAGCCATTGAGCATTGTGATGACAGGGATCATGGCGCATTGTGAAGAAAGGGGTCATGGGGAATTGTAATGACAATAGAGAAATGTGATGAAAATGGTCAGCAAGCAAATTGATTAAAGTGGTCATTTAGAATTGTCATGAAAAACTATATAGAGCATTGTGATGGCAAAGGTCATGGAGAACTGTGATGACCAGTGTCATGTAGCATTGTGATGACACGGTCATGGAACATTGTGATGACAAGAATTGTGGAGCATTGTGGTGACACGGTCATGGAACATTTTGATGACAAGAATTATGGAGCATTGTGATGACACGGTCATGGAACATTGTGATGACAAGAATTCTGGAGCATTGTGATGACACGGTCATGGAACATTGTGATGACAAGAATTCTGGAGCATTGTGATGACAAGGGCCATGGAGCATTGTGATGACACGGTCATGGAACATTGTGATGACAAGAATTCTGGAGAATTGTGATGACATGGGCCATGGAGCATTGTGATGACACGGTCATGGAACATTGTGATGACAAGCAATCTGGAGCATTGTGATGAAAAGGGCCATGGAGCATTGTGATGACACGGTCATGGAACATTGTGATGACAAGAATTCTGGAGCATTGTGATGAGTAGGGCCATGGAGAATTGTGATGACATGGTCATGGAACATGGTGATGACAAGAATTCTGGAGCATTGTGATGACATGGTCATGGAACATTGTGATGACAAGAATTCTGGAGCATGGTGATGACAAAGGCCATGGTGCATTGTGATGAGACGGTCATGGAACTTTGTGATGACAAGCAATCTGGAGCTTTGTGATGAAAAGGGCCATGGAGCATTGTGATGACACGGTCATGGAACATTGTGATGACAAGAATTCTGGAGCATTGTGATGCGAAGGGCCATGGAGAATTGTGATGACATGGTCATGGAACATGGTGATGACAAGAATTCTGGAGCATTGTGATGACAAGGGCCATGGAGCATTGTGATGACAAGTGTCACGGAGCATTGTAATGAGAGGTTTCATTGTGCACCGTGATGACAAGGGGGATGGAGTATTGTGATGAAACTGGTCCTGGAGCATTGTGATAACAAAAGCCATTGAGCATTGTGATGACAGGCATCATGGAGCATTGTGAAGAAAGGGGTCATGGGGAATTGTAATGACAATAGAGAAATGTGATGAAAATGGTCAGCAAGCAAATTGATTAAAGTGGTCATTTACAATTGTCATGAAAAACTATATAGAGCATTGTGATGGCAAAGGTTATGGAGAACTGTGATGACCAGTGTCATGTAGCATTGTGATGACACGGTCATGGAACATTGTGATGACAAGAATTGTGGAGCATTGTGTTGACACGGTCATGGAACATTGTGATGACAAGAATTATGGAACATTGTGATGACACGGTCATGGAACATTGTGATGACAAGAATTATGGAGCATTGTGATGACACGGGCATGGAACATTGTGATGACAAGAATTCTGGAGCATTGTGATGACAAGGGCCATGGAGCATTGTGATGACACGGTCATGGAACATTGTGATGACAAGAATTCTGGAGAATTGTGATGACAAGGGCCATGGAGCATTGTGATGACACGATCATGGAACATTGTGATGACAAGAATTCTGGAGCATTGGGATGACAAGGGCCATGGAGCATTGTGATGACATGGTCATGGAACATTGTGATGACAAGAATTCTGGAGCATTTTAATGACACGGTCATGGAACATTGTGATGACAAGAATTATGGAACATTGTGATGACAAGGGCCATGGAGCATTGTGATGACACGGTCATGGAACATTGTGATGACAAGAATTCTGGAGCATTGTGATGACAAGGGCCATGGAGCATTGTGATGACACGGTCATGGAACATGGTGATGACAAGAATTCTGGAGCATTGTGATGAAAAGGGCCATGGAGCATTGTGATGACACGGTCATGGAACATTGTGGTGACAAGAATTCTGGAGCATTGTGATGACAAGGGCCATGGAGCATTGTGATGACACGGTCATGGAATATTGTGATGACAAGTATTCTGGAGCATGGTGATGACAAAGGCCATGGTGCATTGTGATGACACGGTCATGGAACTTTGTGATGACAAGCAATCTGGAGCACTGTGATGAAAAGGGCCATGGAGCATTGTGATGACACGGTCATGGAACATTGTGATGACAAGAATTCTGGAGCATTCTGATGCGAAGGGCCATGGAGAATTGTGATGACATGGTCATGGAACATGGTGATGACAAGAATTCTGGAGCATTGTGATGACAAGGGCCATGGAGCATTGTGATGACAAGTGTCACGGAGCATTGTAATGAGAGGTTTCATTGTGCACCATGATGACAAGGGGGATGGAGTATTGTGATGAAACTGGTCCTGGAGCATTGTGATAACAAAAGCCATTGAGCATTGTGATGACAGGCATCATGGAGCATTGTGAAGAAAGGGGTCATGGGGAATTGTAATGACAATAGAGAAATGTGATGAAAATGGTCAGCAAGCAAATTGATTAAAGTGGTCATTTAGAATTGTCATGAAAAACTATATAGAGCATTGTGATGGCAAAGGTCATGGAGAACTGTGATGACCAGTGTCATGTAGCATTGTGATGACACGGTCATGGAACATTGTGATGACAAGAATTGTGGAGCATTGTGGTGACACGGTCATGGAACATTGTGATGACAAGAATTATGGAGCATTGTGATGACACGGTCATGGAACATTGTGATGACAAGAATTCTGGAGCATTGTGATGACACGGTCATGGAACATTGTGATGACAAGAATTCTGGAGCATTGTGATGACAAGGGCCATGGAGCATTGTGATGACACGGTCATGGAACATTGTGATGACAAGTATTCTGGAGAATTGTGATGACAAGGGCCATGGAGCATTGTGATGACACGGTCATGGAACATTGTGATGACAAGAATTCTGGAACATTGTGATGACAAGGGCCATGGAGCATTGTGGTGACACGGTCATGGAACATTGCGATGACAAGAATTATGGAGCATTGTGATGACACGGTCATGGAACATTGTGATGACAAGAATTATGGAGCATTGTGATGACAAGGGCCATGGGGCATTGTGATGACACGGTCATGGAACATTGTTATGACAAGAATTCTGGAGCATTGTGATGACAAGTGCCATGGAGCATTGTGATGACACGGTCATGGAACATTGTGATGACAAGTATTCTGGAGCATTGTGATGACAAGGGCCATGGAGCATTGTGATGACACGGTCATGGAACATTGTGATGACAAGAATTCTGGAGAATTGTGATGACAAGGGCCATGGAGCATTGTGATGACATGGTCATGGAACATTGTGATGACAAGAATTCTGGAGCATTTTAATGACACGGTCATGAAACATTGTGATGACAAGAATTATGGAGCATTGTGATGACAAGGGCCATGGTGCATTGTGAAGACACGGTCATGGAACATTGTGATGACAAGCAATCTGGAGCATTGTGATGACAATGGCCATGGAGCATTGTGATGACACGGTCATGGAACATTGTGATGACAAGAATTCTGGAGCATGGTGATGACAAAGGACATGGTGCATTGTGATGACACGGTTATGGAACTTTGTGATGACAAGCAATCTGGAGCATTGTGATGAAAAGGGCCATGGAGCATTGTGATGACACGGTCATGGAACATTGTGATGACAAGAATTCTGGAGCATTGTGATGCGAAGGGCCATGGAGAATTGTGATGACATGGTCATGGAACATGGTGATGACAAGAATTCTGGAGCATTGTGATGACAAGGGCCATGGAGCATTGTGATGACACGGTCATGGAACATTGTGATGACAAGAATTCTGGAGCATTGTGATGACAAGGGCCATGGTGCATTGTGATGACACGGTCATGGAACTTTGTGATGACAAGAATTCTGTAGCATTGTGATGACAAGGGCCATGGAGCATTGTGATGACACGGTCATGGAACATTGTGATGACAAGAATTCTGGAGCATTGGGATGAAAAGGGCCATGGAGCATTGTGATAACACGGTCATGGAACATTGTGATGACAAGAATTCTGGAGCATTGTGATGAAAAGGGCCAGGGTGCATTGTGATGACACAGTCATGGAACTTTGTGATGACAAGCAATCTGAAGCATTGTGATGACCAGGGCCATGGAGCATTGTGATGACACAGTCATCGAACATTGTGATGACAAGAATGCTGGAGCATTGTGATGACAAGGGCCATGCAGCATTGTGATGACACCGTCATGGAACATTGTGATGACAAGAATTATGGAGGATTGTGATGACACGGTCATGGAACATTGTGATGACAAGAATTATGGAGCATTGTGATGACACGGTCATGGAACTTTGTGATGACAAGAATTAGGGAGCATTGTGATGACACGGTCATGGAAAATTTTGATGACAAGAATTATGGAGCATTGTGATGACACGGTCATGGAACATTGTGATGACAAGAAATCTGCAGCATTGTGATGACAAGGGCCATGGAGCATTGTGATGACACGGTCATGGAACATTGTGATGACAAGAATACTGGAGAATTGTTATGACAAGGGCCATGGAGCATTGTGATGACACGGTCATGGAACATTGTGATGACAAGAATTCTGGAGCATTGTGATGACAAGGGCCATGGTGCATTGTGATGACACGGTCATGGAACTTTGTGATGACAAGCAATCTGGAGCATTGTGATGACAAGGGCCATGGAGCATTGTGATGACACGGTCATGGAACATTGTGATGACAAGAATTCTGGAGCATTGGGATGAAAAGTGCCATGGAGCATTGTGATAACACGGTCATGGAACACTGTGATGACAAGAATTCTGGAGCATTGTGATGACAAGGGCCATGGTGCATTGTGATGACACAGTCATGGAACTTTGTGATGACAAGCAATCTGAAGCATTGTGATGACCAGGGCCATGGAGCATTGTGATGACACAGTCATGGAACATTGTGATGACAAGAATTCTAGAGCATTGTGATGACAAGGGCCATGCAGCATTGTGATGAGACGGTCATGGAACATTTTGATGACAAGAATTATGGAGGATTGTGATGACACGGTCATGGAACATTGTGATGACAAGAATTATGGAGCATTGTGATGACACGGTCATGGAACTTTGTGATGACAAGAATTCTGGAGCAATGTGATGACAAGGGCCATGGAGCATTGTGATGACACGGTCATGAAACATTGTGATGACAAGAATTCTGTAGAATTGTGATGACAAGGGCCATGGAGCATTGTGATGACATGGTCATGGAACATTGTGATGACAAGAATTCTGGAACATTTTGATGACACGGTCATGGAACATTGTGATGACAAGAATTATGGAGCATTGTGATGACAAGGGCCATGGTGCATTGAGATGACACGGTTATGGAACTTTGTGATGACAAGCAATCTGGAACATTGTGATGAAAAGGGCCATAGAGCATTGTGATGACATGGTCATGGAACATTGTGATGACAAGAATTCTGGAGCATTGTAATGAGAAGGGCCATGGAGAATTGTGATGACATGGTCATGGAACATGGTGATGACAAGAATTCTGGAGCATTGTGATGACACGGTCATGGAACATTGTGATGACAAGAATTAGGGAGCATTGTGATGACACGGTCATGGAAAATTTTGATGACAAGAATTATGGAGCATTGTGATGACACGGTCATGGAACATTGTGATGACAAGAATACTGGAGAATTGTTATGACAAGGGCCATGGAGCATTGTGATGACACGGTCATGGAACATTGTGATGACAAGAATTCTGGAGCATTGTGATGACAAGAATTCTGGAGCTTTGTGATGACACGGTCATGGAGCATTGTGATGAGAAGAATTCTGAAGCATTGTGATGACACGGTCATGGAACATTTTGATGACAAGGATTATGGAGCATTGTGATGACACGGTCATGGAACATTGTGATGACAAGGATTCTGGAGCATTGTGATGACAAGGGCCATGGAGCATTGTGATGACACGGTCATAGAACATTGTGATGGCAAGAATTCTGGAGCATTGTGATGACAAGGGCCATGGTGCATTGTGGTGACACGGTCATGGAACTTTGTGATGACAAGCAATCTGGAGCATTGTGATGACCAGGGCCATGGAGCATTGTGATGACACGTTCATGGAACATTGTGATGACAAGAATTCTGGAACATTGTGATGACAAGAATTCTGGAGCATTGTGATGACACGGTCATGGAACATTTTGATGACAATAATTCTGGAGCATTGTGATGACACGGTCATGGAACATTGTGATGACAAGAATTCTGGAGCATTGTGATGACAAGGGCCATGGAGCATTGTGATGACACGGTCATGGAACATTGTGATGACAAGAATTCTGGAGCATTGTGATGACAAGGGCCATGGTGCATTGTGATGACACGGTCATGGAACTTTGTGATGACAAGAATTCTGGAGCATTGTGATGACAATGGCCATGGAGCATTGTGATGACACGGTCATGGAACATTGTGATGACAAGAATTCTGGAGAATTGTGATGACAAGGGCCATGGAGCATTGTGATGACACGGTCATGGAACATTGTGATGACAAGAATTCTGGAGCATTGTGATGACAAGGGCCATGGAGCATTGTGATGACACGGTCATGGAACATTGTGATGACAAGAATTGTGGAGAATTGTGATGACACGGTCATGGAACATTGTGATGACAAGAATTAGGGAGCATTGTGATGACACGGTCATGGAACATTGTGATGACAAGAATTCTGGAGCATTGTGATGACAAGGGCCATGGAGCATTTTGATGACACGGTCATGGAACATTGTGATGACAAGAATTCTGGAGCATTGTGATGACAAGGGCCATGGAGCATTGTGATGACAAGTTTCACGGAGCATTGTAATGAGAGGTTTCATTGTGCACCGTGATGACAAGGGGGATGGAGTATTGTGATGAAACTGGTCCTGGAGCAGTGTGATAACAAAAGCCATTGAGCATTGTGATGACAGGCATCATGGCGCATTGTGAAGAAAGGGGTCATGGGGAATTGTAATGACAATAGAGAAATGTGATGAAAATGGTCAGCAAGCAAATTGATTAACGTGGTCATTTAGAATTGTCATGAAAAAGTATATAGAGCATTGTGATGGCAAAGGTCATGGAGAACTGTGATGACCAGTGTCATGTAGCATTGTGATGACACGGTCATGGAACATTGTGATGACAAGAATTGTGGAGCATTGTGGTGACACGGTCATGGAACATTGTGATGACAAGAATTATGGAGCATTGTGATGACACGGTCATGGAACATTGTGATGACAAGAATTATGGAGCATGGTGATGACACGGTCATGGAACATTGTGATGACAAGAATTCTGGAGAATTGTGATGACATGGGCCATGGAGCATTGTGATGACACGGTCATGGAACATTGTGATGACAAGCAATCTGGAGCATTGTGATGAAAAGGGCCATGGAGCATTGTGATGACACGGTCATGGAACATTGTGATGACAAGAATTCTGGAGCATTGTGATGAGTAGGGCCATGGAGAATTGTGATGACATGGTCATGGAACATGGTGATGACAAGAATTCTGGAGCATTGTGATGACATGGTCATGGAACATTGTGATGACAAGAATTCTGGAGCATGGTGATGACAAAGGCCATGGTGCATTGTGATGAGACGGTCATGGAACTTTGTGATGACAAGCAATCTGGAGCATTGTGATGAAAAGGGCCATGGAGCATTGTGATGACACGGTCATGGAACATTGTGATGACAAGAATTCTGGAGCATTGTGATGCGAAGGGCCATGGAGAATTGTGATGACATGGTCAGGGAACATGGTGATGAAAAGAATTCTGGAGCATTGTGATGACAAGGGCCATGGAGCATTGTGATGACAAGTGTCACGGAGCATTGTAATGAGAGGTTTCATTGTGCACCGTGATGACATGTGGGATGGAGTATTGTGATGAAACTTGTCCTGGAGCATTCTGATAACAAAAGCCATGGAGCATTGTGATGACAGGCATGATGGAGCATTGTAAAGAAAGGGGCAATGAGGAATTGTAATGACAATAGAGAAATGTGATGAAAATGGTCAGCGAGCATAGTGATTAAAGTGGTCTTTGAGAATTGTGATGAAAAGCGTCATAGAGCATTGTGATGACAAAAGTCATGGAGAACTGTGATGACCAGGGTCATGTAGCATTGTGATGACACGGTCATGGAACATTGTGATGACAAGAATTCTGGAGCATTGTGATGACAAAGGCCATGGAGCATTGTGATGACACGGTCATGGAACATTGTGATGAAAATAAATCTGGAGCATTGTGATGACCAGGGCCATGGGGCATTGTGATCATACGGTCATGGAACATTGTGATGAAAAGAATTCTGGAGCATTGTGATGACAAGGGCCATGGAGACTTGTGATGACATGGTCATGGAACATTGTGATGACTAGAATTCTAAAGCATTGTGATGACAAGGGTCATGGAGCATTGTGATGACACGGTCACGGAACATTGTGATGACAAGAATTCTGGAGCATTGTGATGACAAGGGCCATGGAGCATTGTGATAACACGGTCATGGAACATTGTGATGACAAGAAATCTGGAGCATTGTGATGACAAGGGCCATGGGCATTGTGATGACACGGTCATGGAACATTGTGATAACAAGAATTCTGGAGCATTGTGATGACAAGGGCCATGGAGCATTGTGATGACAAGTGTCATGCAGCAATGTAATGAGAGGTTACATTGTGCACCGCGATGACATGGGGGATGGAGTATTGTGATGAAACTTGTCCTGGAGCATTGTGATAACAAAAGCCATGGAGCATTGTGATGACAGGCATCATGGAGCATTGTGAAGAAAGGGGCCATGGGGAATTGTAATGACAATAGAGAAATGTGATGAAAATGGTCAGCGAGCATAGTGATTAAAGTGGTCATTGAGAATTGTGATTAAAAGCGACATAGAGCGTTGTGATGACAAATGTCATGAAGAACTGTGATGACCAGAGTCATGTAGCATTGTGATGTCACGGTCATGGAACATTGTGATGACAAGAATTCTGGAGCATTGTTATGACAAGGGCCATGGAGCATTGTGATGACATGGTCATGGAACATTGTGATGAGAAGAATTTGGAACATTGTGATGACACGGTCATGGAACATTGTGATGACAAGAATTCTAGAGCATTGTGATGACAAGGGCCATGGAGCATTGTGATGACAAGTGTCATGGAGCATTGTAATGAAAGGTTTCATTGTGCACCGTGATGAAATGTGGGATGGAGTATTGTGATGAAACTGGTCCTGGAGCATTCTGATAACAAAAGCCATGGAGCATTGTGATGACAGGCATCATGGAGCATTGTGAAGAAAGGGGCAATGGGGAATTGTAATGACAATAGAGAAATGTGATGAAAATGGTCAGCGAGCATAGTGATTAAAGTGGTCTTTGAGAATTGTGATGAAAAGCGTCATAGAGCATTGTGATGACAAAGGTCATGGAGAACTGTGATGACGAGTGTCATGTAGAATTGTGATGACACGGTCATGGAACATTGTGATGACAAGAATTCTGGAGCATTGTGATGACAAATGCCATGGAACAATGTGATGACACCGTCATGGAACATTGTGATGAAAAGAAATCTGGAGCATTGTGATGACAAGGGCCATGGGGCATTGTGATGACACGATCATGGAACATTGTGATGAAAAGAAATCTGGAGCATTGTGATGACAAGGGCCATGGAGCTTTGTGATGACATGGTCATGGAACATTGTGATGACAAGTAATCTGGAGCATTGTGATGACAAGGGCCATGGAGCATTGTGATGACACGGTCATGGAACATTGTGATGACAAGAAATCTGGAGCATTGTGATGACAATGGCCATGGAACATTGTGATGCCACGGTCATGGAACATTGTGATGACAAGAATTATTGAGCATTATGATGACATGGTCATGGAACATTGTGATGACAAGAATTCTGGAGCATTGTGATGACAAGGGCCATGGAGAATTGTAATGAAAGGTTTCATTGTGCACTGTGGTGACAAGGGGGATGGAGTAATGTGATGAAACTGGTCCTGGAGCATTGTGATAACAAAAGCCATGGAGCATTGTGATGACAGGCATCATGGAGCATTGTGAAGAAAGGGGCCATGAGGAATTGTAATGACAATAGAGAAATGTGATGAAAATGGTCAGCGAGCATAGTGATAAAAGTGGTCATTGAGAATTGTGATAACATGGTCATGGAACATTGGGATGACAAGAATTCTGGAGCATTGTAATGACAAGGGCCATGGAGCATTGTGATGACACGGTCATGGAACATTGTGATGACAAGAATTCTGGAGCATTGTGATGACAAGGGCCATGGAGCATTGTGATGACAAGTGTCATGGAGCATTGTAATGAAAGGTTTCATTCTGCACCGTGATGACCTGTGGGATGGAGTATTGTGATGAAACTGGTCCTGGAGCATTCTGATAACAAAAGCCATGGAACATTGTCATGACAGGCATGATGGAGCATTTTAAAGAAAGGGGCAATGGGGAATTGTAATGACAATAGAGAAATGTGATGAAAATGGTCAGCAAGCATAGAGATTAAAGTGTTCTTTGAGAATTGTGATGAAAAGCGACATAGAGCATTGTGATGACAAAGGTCATGGAGAACTGTGATGACCAGGGTCATGTAGCATTTTGATGACATGGTCATGGAACATTGTGATGAGAAGAATTATGGAGCATTGTGATGACACGGTCATGGAACATTCTGATGACAAGAATTTTGGAGCATTGTGATGCCAATGCCATGGAGAATTGTGATGACATGGTCATGGAACATTGTGATGACAAGAATTCTGGAGCACTGTGTTGACAAGGGCCTTGGAGCATTGTGATGACAAGTGTCATGGAGCATTGTAATGAAAGGTTTCATTGTGCACCGTGATGACATGTGGGATGGAGAATTGTGATGAGACTGGTCCTGGAGCATTCTGATAACAAATGCCATGGAGCATTGTGATGACAGGCATCATGGAGCATTGTAAAGAAAGGGGCAATGGGGAATTGTAATGACAATAGAGAAATGTGAGGAAAATGGTCAGCGAGCATAGTGATTAAAGTGGTCTTTGAGAATTGTGATGAAAAGCGACATAGAGCATTGTGATGACAAAGGTCATGGAGAACTGTGATAATCAGGGTCATGTAGCATTGTGATGACACGGTCATGGAACATTGTGACGACAAGAATTCTGGAGCATTGTGATGACACGGGCCATGGAGCATTGTGATGACAAGTGTCATGGAGCATTGTAATGAAAGATTTCATTGTGCAAGGTGATGACATAGGGGATGGAGTATTGTAATGAAACTGGTCCTGGAGCATTGTGATAACAAAGCCATGGAGCATTGTGATGACAGGCATCATGGAGCATTCTGAAGAAAGGGGCCATGGGGAATTGTAATGACAATAGATAAATGTGATGAAAATGGTCAGCGAGCATACTGATTAAACTGGTCACTGAAAATTGTGATGAAAAGCGACATAGAACATTGTATTGATAAAGGTCAAGGAGAAATGTGATGACCAGGGTCATGTAGCATTTTGATGACACGGTCACGGAACATTGAGATGAAAAGAATTCTGGAGCATTGTGATGAAAAGGGCCATGGAACATTGTGATGACACGGTCATGGAACATTTTGATGACAAGAAATCTGGAGCATTGTGATGACAAGGGCCATAGAGCATTGTGATGACACGGTCATGGAACATTGTGATGACAAGAATTCTGGAGCATTGTGATGACAAGGGCCATGGAGAATTGTGATGCCATGGTCATGGAACATTGTAATGAGAAGAATTATGGAGCATTGTGATGACAAGGGCCATGGGGCATTGTGATGACACGATCATGGAACATTGTGATGACAAGAATTCTGGAGCATTGTGATGACAAGGGCCATGGAGCATTGTGATGGCAAGTGTCATGGAGCATTGCAATGAGAAGTTTCATTGTGAACCGTGATGACATGGGGGATGGAATATTGTGATGAAACTGGTCCTGGAGCATTGAGATAACAAAAGCCATAGAACACTGTGATGACAGCCATACTGGAGCATTGTGAAGAAAGGGGCCATGGGGAATTGTAATGACAATAGAGATATGTGATGAAAATGGTCAGCGAGCATAGTGATTAAAGTGGTCATTGAGAATTGTGATGAAAAGCGACATAGAGCATTGTGATGACAAAGGTCATGGAGAACTGTTATGACCAGGGTCATGTAGCATTGTGATGACACGGTCATGGATCATTGTGATGACAAGAATTCTGGAGCATTGTGATGACAAGGGCCATGGAGCTTTGTGATGACAAGTGTCACGGAGCATAGTAATGAAAGGTTTCATTGTGCACCGTGATGACATGTGGAATGGAGTATTGTGATGAAACTGGTCCTGGAGCATTCTGATAACAAAAGCCATGGAGCATTGTGATGACAGGCATGATGGAGCACTGTAAAGAAAGGGGCAATGGGGAATTGTAATGACAATAGATAAATGTGATGAAAATGGTCTGCGAGCATACTGATTAAAGTGGTCATTGAAAATTGTGATGAAAAGCGACATAGAACATTGTATTGATAAAGGTCATGGAGAACTGTGATGACCAGGGTCATGTAGCATTTTGATGACACGGTCACGGAACATTGTGATGAAAAGAATTCTGGAGCATTGTGATGAAAAGGGCCATGGAACATTGTGATGACATGGTCATGGAACATTCTGATGACAAGAATTCTGGAGCATTGTGATGACAAGGGCCATGGAGAATTGTAATGAAAGGTTTCATTGGGCACTGTGGTGACAAGGGAGATGGAGTATTGTGATGAAACTGGTCCTGGAGCATTGTGATAATAAAAGCCATGGAGCATTGTGATGACAGGCATCATGGAGCTTTGTGAAGAAAGGGGCCATGTGGAATTGTAATGACAATAGAGAAAGGTGATGAAAATTGTGAGCGAGCATAGTGATTAAAGTGGTCATTGAGAATTGTGATAACATCGTCATGGAACATTGGGATGACAAGAATTCTTTTTTTTTTTTTTTTTTTTAATGAGGATCTTGAATCAGATGCGTATGTTTGATTGATTGATTGGTTGATTGATTTTTGACTGTGTTGGGTCTTCGTTTCTGCGCGAGGGCTTTATCCAGTTGTGGCAAGCGGGGGCCACTCTTCATCGCGATGCGCGGGCCTCTCTCGTTGCGGAGCACAGGCTCCAGACGCGCAGGCTCAGCAGTTGTGGCCCACGGGCCCAGCCGCTCCGCGGCACGTGGGATCCTCCCAGGCCAGGGCTCGAACCCGTGTCCCCTGCATTAGCAGGCAGATTCTCAACCACTGCGCCACCAGGGAAGCCCAGACAAGAATTCTTGAGCATTGTGATGACAAGGGCCATGGAGCATTGTGATGACACAGTCATGGAACATTGTAATGACAAGAATTCTGGAGCATTGTGATGACAAGGGCCATGGAGCTTTGTGATGACACGGTCATGGAACATTGTGATGACAAGAAATCTGCAGCATTGTGATGACACGGTCATGGAACATTGTGATGACAAGAAATCTGGAGCATTGTGATGACAATGGACATGGAGCATTGTGATGACAAGAATTCTGGAGCATTGTGATGACAATGGCCATGGAGAATTCTGATGACATGGTCATGGTACATTGTGATGACAAGAATTCTGGAGCATTGTGATGACAAGTGTCATGGAGCATTGTGATGACAAGTGTCGTGGAGCATTGTAATGAAAGGTTTCATTGTGCACCGTGATGACATGTGGGATGGAGTATTGTGATGAAACTGGTCCTGGAGCATTTTGATAGCAAAAGCCATGGAGCATTGTGATGACAGGCATCATGGAGCATTGTAAAGAAAGGGGCAATGGGGAATGTTAATGACAATAGAGAAATGTGAGGAAAATGGTCAGCGAGCATATTGATTAAAGTGGTCTTTTAGAATTGTGATGAAAAGCGACATAGAGCATTGTGATGACAAAGGTCATGGAGAACTGTGATAATCAGTGTCATGTAGCATTGTGATGACACGGTCATGGAACGTTGTGATGACAAGAATTCTGGAGCATTGTGATGACACGGGCCATGGAGAATTGTGATGACATGGTCATGGAACATTGTGATGAAAAGAATTCTGGAGAATTGTGATGACACGGGCCATGGAGCATTGTGATGAAAAGAATTCTGGAGCATTGTGATGACACGGGCCATGGAGAATTGTGATGACATGGTCATGGAGCATTGTGATGAAAGTGGTAATGGATCATTGTGATGACAAGTGTCCTGGGACCCTGTGATGACATGGTTCATGGAGCATTGTGATGACAATGGTCATGTCGAATTGTGATGACAATGTCATGGGGCACTGTGATGGCAGTGGTCATCTAGAAATGTGATTACAGTTATTATGGAGCACAGTAATGAGAGGGGCCATGGAGCATTGTGATGACAAGTGTCATGGAGCATGGTGATGAAACGGACATGGAGCATTATAATGACAAGAGTTCTGGAGCCTTGTGATGACAAGGGCATGGAGCATTGTGTTGACAGGGGTCATGGGGCATTGTGCTGAAAGCGGTCATGGAGCATTGCGATGAAAAGCGCTATGGAGCATTGTGATGACAAGGGCCATGGAGCATTGTGAATACACGGGACATGGAGCCTTGTGATGACAAGGGTCATGGATCATTGTAAAACAGGTATCATTGGGCATTGTGATGACAGGGGCATGGAGCATTTTTAAGTAAGTTCCATGGAGAATTGTGATGAAAGGGATCATGTGGATTTGTAATGACAAGGGCCATGGAGCATTGTGATGAAACAAATCTTGGAGTATTTTGATGAATGTTGTCATGGAGCATTGCGATGAAAAGCACCAAGGAACATTGTGATGACAAGGGCCATCGAGCATTGTAATGACAAGTGTCATGGAGCTTTGTGATGAGAGGTGTCATGGAGCATCATGATGACAAAAGCCATGGAGAATTTTGATGAGAGGTGGCATTGGGCATTGCGATGAAAGGGGTCATGGAGTACTGTGATTACAGGGGCCATGGAGCATTGTGATAACAAGTGACATGGAGAATAGTGATGACAGGCGTCATAGAGCATTGTGATGACAAGTGCCATTTAGCATTTTGATGACAGGGGTCATCAGGCATTATGTTGACAGGGGTCACGGAGCATTGTGATGACAAAGGCCATAGAGCATTGTGATGACAGGCGTCATGGAGCATTGTGATGACATGGGCCATGGAGCATTGTGAAGACAAGATTCATGGAGCATTGTGATGACACGGGCATGAAGCATGGTGATGACAACAGACCTGGAGCATTGTGATGACAAGGGCATGGAGCATTGTGATTAGCGGAGACATGGAGCATTGTGATGACATTGGCAGGGATCATTGTGATTACAGGGATCATGGAGCATTGTGATGACAAGTGTCATGCAATATTGTGCTGACACAGATCATGGAGCATTTTGATGAGTGTGGCCTTGGAGCACAGTGATGAGAGACGTCATGGGGTATTATGGTGACAGTGGTCAAGGAGCATTGTGATGAAAGTGTTCATGGAGCAACGCGATTATCGGGACAATGGAGCATTGTAAATACAAAGGCCATGGAACATTGAGATAACAGAGTTCATGGAGCATTGTGATGACAAGGCCATGTACCATTGTGATTACAAGGGTCATGGAGCATTGTGATAACAAGGGCAGGGAACCTTGTGGTGACCGGGGTCATGGAGCATTTTGATGACAACTTTCATCTAACGTTGTGATGACAGGGGTCATGGAGCATTGTTTTGAAAGGGAATATGTAGCAGTGTGATTACAGGGTCCATAGAGCATTGTGACTACATAGGCCATGGAACAATGTGATGACAGGGGTCATGTAGCATTGTGATGACAGGGTCATGGAGCATTGTGATTACAGGGGTTATGGGGCACTGTGATGACAGGGGGCATGGAGCATAGTGATGAAAATTGTCCTGGAGCATTGTGATGACAAGAATTCTGGAGCATTGTGCTGACAAGGGCCATGGAGCATTGTGATGACACGTTCATGGAACATTGTGATGACAAGAATTCTGGAGCATTATGATGACAAGGGCCATGGAGCATTGTGAAGACAGGGCCATGGAACATTGTGATGACAAGAATTCGGGAGCATTGTGATGACAATGGCCATGGAGCATTGTGATGACACGGTCATGGAACATTATGATGAGAAGAATTCTTGAGCATTGTCATGACAAGGGCCATGGAGCATTGTGATGACACGGCCATGGAACATTGTGATGACAAGAATTCTGGAGAATTGTGATGAAAAGTTTCATGGAGAATTGTGATGACACGGTCAAGGAACATTGCGATGACAATATTTCTGGAGCATTGTGATGAAAGGTCATGAAGCATTGTGATTAAAGGGGACAAGGAGCATGGTGATGATATGGGTAGAGAACTTTGTGATGACAGGGGTCATGTAGCATTGTGATGACAGGGTCATGGAGCATTGTGATTACAGGGGTTATGGGGCACTGTGATGACAGGGGGCATGGAGCATAGTGATGAAAATTGTCCTGGAGCATTGTGATGACAGCGGTCACAGAGAATTGGGATGAAAGTTATCATGCAGCATTGTGAAGACAACGGTCATGGATCATTTTGATGACAGGGGTCATGGAACATTCTGATAACAAGGTTCATAAAGCATTTTGATGACAGGGGTCATGGAGCACTGTGTTGACACGGGCATGGAGCATTGTAGTGAGAGGATATCTGGAGCATTGTGATGAAAAGGGGATGGAGCATTTTGATGACAGGATCCAAGGAGCATTGTGCTGACAATGGCATGGAGCATTGTGATGAAAAGGGTACTGGAGCACTGTGAGGAAAGGAGTCATGGATCATTGTGATGACAGGGGTCATGGAGCTTTGTGATGACAAGGGTCATGGAGCATTGTGATGACACGGTCAAGGTTCATTGCGATGCCAAGAATTCTGGAGCATTGGGATGAAAGGCCATGGAGCATTGTGATTAAAGGTGACAAGGAGCATTGTGATGATATGGGCAGAGAACTTTGTGATGACAGGGGTCATGGAGCATTGTGATGAAAAGTGTCATGGAACATTGTGCTGACAGGGATCATGGAGCTTTTTGGTAAGAGAGGCCTTGGAGATTTGTGATGGCAGGCGTCATGGGGCATTGTGATGACAGCGGACTTGGAGCATTGTGATGAAAGTGGTCATGGAGCACGGTGATTACAGGGGCCATGGAGCATTGTGAATACAAAGGCTATGGAGCATTGAGATGACAGTGTTCATGGAGCATTGTGATGAAAGTGATCATGGATCATTGTGATGACAAGTGTCCTGGAACCTTGTGATGACATGGTTCATGGAGCATTGTAATGACAAGGACCATGCTGAATTGTGAAGACATCTGTCATGGGGCATTGTGATGACAGTGGTCATCTAGAATTGTGATGAAAGGTATCATGGAGCACTGTGATGACAGGGCCCATGGGGCATTGTGAATACAAAGGCCATGGAGCATTGTGATGACAAGTGTCAAGGGTCATTTTGATGACACTGGCATGGAGCATTATGATGACAAGAGTTCTGGAGCATTTTGATGAAAAGGCCATGGAGCACTGTGATGACAAGTGTCATGGAGCATTGTAAAGAAAGGTTTCATTGTGCACCGTGATGACAAGGGGGATGGAGTATTGTGATGAACCTGGTCCTGGAGCATTGTGATAAAAAAAGCCATGGAGCATTATCATGACAGGCATCATGGAGCATTGTGAAGAAAGGGGCCATGGGGAATTGTAATGACAATAGAGAAATGTGATGAAAATGGTCAGCAAGCATAGTGATTAAAGTGGTCATTCAGAAATGTTTGGAAAAGCGACATAGAGCGTTGTGATTGCAAAGGTCATGGAGAACTGTGATGACCAGGGTCATGTAGCATTGTGATGACACGATCATGAAACATTGTGATGACAAGAATTCTGGAGCATTGTGATGACAAGGGCCATGGAGCACTGTGATGACACGGTCATGGAACATTGTGATGACAAGAATTCTGGAGCATTGTTTTGAAAGGGCATGGAGCATTGTGATTCAAGGTGACAAGAAGCATTGTGATGATATGGGCAGAGAACATTGTGATGACAGTGGTTATGGAGTATTGTGACGAAAAGTGTCATGGAACATTGTGCTGACAGGGATCATTTAGCTTTTTGGTAAGAGAGGCCATGGAGATTTTTGATGGCATGCGTCATGGGGCATTGTGATGACCGCGGTCTTGGAGCATTGTGATGAAAGGGTTCTTGGAGCACTGTGATTACAGGGGCCATGGAGCATTGTGAATAAAATGTCTATGGAGCAGTGAGATGACAGGGTTCATGGAGCACTGTGATGAAAGTGATCATGGATCATTGTGATGACAAGCGTCCTGGAACCTTGTGATGACACGGTTCATGGAGCATTGTGATGACAAGGGCCATGGCGAATGGTGATGACATCTGTCATGGGGCATTGTGATGACAGTGGTCATCTAGATTTGTGATGAAAGGTATCATGGAGCACTGTGATGACAGGGGCCATGGAACATTGTGATGACAAAGGCCATGGAGCATTGTGATGACAAGTGTATTGGAGCATTGTGATGAAAGTAGTCATGGATCATTGTAATGACATGTGTCCTGGAACACTGTGATGACACGGTTCATCGAGTATTATGATGACATGAATCATAGCGAATTGTGATGACAGCTGTCATGGGGCATTGTGATGACATTGATCATCTAGAAATTGTGCTGAAAGTTATCATGGAGCACTTTGATGACTGGGGGCATGAAGCATTGTCATGAAAATTGCCCTGGATGGAGAGTTGTGATGAGAGGGATTATGCAGCATTGTGTTGACAAGGGTATGGACTATTGTGATGACAATGGTCATGGAGCAACGTGATGAAAGTTTTCATGGAACATCGTGATGAAAAGTGCATGGGAGCATTGTGACGATAAAGGACATGGAGCATTTTGATGACAAGTGTCATGGGGCATTTTGATGACATTGTCATGGAACATTATGATGACAAGAGTTCTGGAGCATTTTGATGACAAGGGCATGGAGCATCGTGATGACAGGGGCCATGGATCATTGTGATGACAAAGGCCATGGAGCATTGTGATGACAAGTGTCATGGGGCATTTTGATGACATTAGCATGGAGCATTATGATGACAAGATTTCTGGAGCATTTTGATGACAAGGGCCATGGAGCATTGTGATGACACGGTCATGGAACATTGTGATGACAAAAATTCTGGAGCATTGTGATAACAAGGTCCATGGAGCATTGTGATGACACGGTCAAGGAACATTGCGATGAAAAGAATTCTGTAGCATTGTGATGACAAGGGCCATGGAGCATTGTGATGACACAGTCATGGAACATTATGATGAGAAGAATTCTGGAGCATTGTGATGACAAGGGCCATGGAGCATTGTGATGACAAGTGTCATGGAGCATTTTGATGATATTGGCATGGAGCATTATGATCACAGGAGTTCTGGAGCATTTGGATGACAAGGGCATGGAGCATTGTGATGACAGGGGTAATGGAACATTGTGATGACAAAGGCCATGGAGCATTGTGATGACAAGTGTCATGGAGCATTTTGATGACATTGGCATGGAGCATTATGATGACAAGTGTTCTGGAGAATTTTGATGACAAGGCAATGGAGCAGTGTGATTACAGGGGCCATGGAGCATTGTGAATACAAAGGCTATGGAGCATTGACATGACAGGGTTCATGGAGCACTGTGATGAAATTGATCATGGATCATTGAGATGACAAGTGTCCTGGAACCTTGTGATGACACAGTTCATGGAGCATTGTGATGACAGGGCCCATGGAGCATTGTGATGAAAAGGGCAGAGAACATTGTGATGACTGAGTTCATGTATCATTGAGATGAAAGGGGCCATGGAGCATTGAGATGACAGGCATCATGAGGCATTGTGATGACAGTGGTCATGGAGCATTGTGATGAAAGAGATCATGGAGCAATATGATAACAGGGGCCATGGAGCATTGTGATGACAAGTGTATTGGAGCATTGTGATGAAAGTAGTCATTGATCATTGTAATGACATGTGTCCTGGAACACTGTGATGACACGGTTCATCGAGTATTATGATGACATGCATCATAGCGAATTGTGATGACAGGTGTCATGGGGCATTTTGATGACATTGATCATCTGGGAATTGTGCTGAAAGATATCATGCAGCACTTTGATGATTGGGGGCATGAAGCATTGTCATGAAAATTGCCCTGGATTACTGCGATGACAGCAGTCATGGAGAATTGTGATGAGAGGGATTATGCAGCATTGTGTTGACAAGGGTATGGACTATTGTGATGACAATGGTCATGGAGCAACGTGATGAAAGTTTTCATGGAACATCGTGGTGAAAAGTGCGTGGGAGCATTGTGACGATAAAGGACATGGAGCATTTTGATGACAAGTGTCATGGGGCATTTTGAAGACATTGTCATGGAGCATTATGATGACAGGGGTTCTGGAGCATTTTGATGACAAGGGCATGGAGCATTGTGATGACAGGGGCCATAGATCATTGCGATGACAAAGTCCATGGAGCATTGTGATGACAGGTGTCATGGGGCATTTTGATGACATTAGCATGGAGCATTATGATGACAAGATTTCTGGAGCATTTTGATGACAAGGGCATGGAGCATTGTGAAGACAGGGCCCATGGAGCATTGTGATGAAAAGGGCAGGGAACATTGTGATGACTGGGTTCATGGAGCATTGTGATGAAAGGGGCCATGGAGCATTGAGATGACAGGCGTCATGAGGCATGGTGATGATTGTGGTCATAGAGCATTGTGATGAAAGATATCATGGAGCAATATGATAACAGGGGCCATGGAGCATTGTGATGACAGGTGTATTGGAGCATTGTGATGAAAGTAGTCATGGATCAGTGTGATGGCATGTGTCCTGGAACACTGTGATGACACGGTTCATCGAGTATTGTGATGAAAAGGGTCATAACGAATTGTAGTGACAGGTGTCATGCGGCATTGTGATGACATTGATCATCAAGGAATTGTGATGAAAGGTATCATGCAGCACTGTGATGACTTGGGGCATGAAGCATTGTTATGAAAATTGTCCTGGATTATTGTGATGAGAGCAGTCATGGAGAATTGTGATGACAAGGATTATGCAGCATTGTGTTGACAAGGGTATGGACTATTGTGATGACAATGGTCATGGAGCAATGTGATGAAAGTTTTCATGGAACATCGTGATGAAAAGTGCCTGGGAGCATTTTGACGATAAAGGCCATGGAGCATTGTGATGACAAGTGTCATGGAGCATTGGAATGAAAGGTTTCATTGTGCACCATGGTGACAAGGGGGATGGAGTATTGTGATGAAACTGTTCCTGGAGCATTGTGAAAACAAAAACCTTGGAGCATTGAGATGACAGGCATCATGGAGCATTGTGAAGAAAGTGGCCATGGGGAATTGTAATGACAATAGAGAAATGTGATGAAAATGGTCAGCGAGCATAGTGTTTAAAGTGTTCATTGAGAATTGTGATGAAAAGCGACATAGAGCATTGTGATGACAAAGGTCATGGAGAACTGTGATGACCAGGGTCATGTAGCATTGTGATGACACGGTCATGGAACATTGTGATGACAAGAATTCTGGAGCATTGTGATGACAAGAGCCATGGAGCATTGTGATGACACGGTCATGGAACATTTTGATGACAAGAATTCTGGAGCATTGTGATTAAAGGTGACAAGGAGCATTGTGATGATATGGGCAGAGCATTTTGTGATGACAGGGGTCATGAAGCATTGTGATGAAAAGTGTCATGGAACATTGTGCTGACAAGGATCATGGAGCTTTTTGGTAAGAGAGGCCATGGAGATTTGTGATGGCAGGCGTCATGGGGCATTGTGATGACAGCGGTCTTGGAGCATTGTGGTGAAAGGGGTCATGGAACACTGTGATTAAAAGGGCCATTGAGCATTGTGAATAAAAAGGCTTTGGAGCATTGAGATGACAGGGTTCATGGAGCATTGTGATGAATGTGATCATGGATCCTTGTGATGACACGGTTCATGGAGCATTGTGATAACAAGGACCATGGTGAATGGTGATGACATCTGTCATGGGGCATTGTGATGACAGTGGTCATCTAGAATTGTGATGAAAGGTATCATGGAGCACTGTGATGACAGGGGCCATGGAACATTGTGATGACAAAGGCCATGGGGCATTGTGATGACATTGATCATCTAGGAATTGTGATGAAAGGTATCATGGAGCACTGTGATGACTAGGGGCATGAAGCATTGTTATGAAAATTGTCCTGGATTACTGTGATGACAGCAGTCATGGAGAATTGTGATGACAGGGATTATGCAGCATTGTGTTGACAAGGGTATGGACTATTGTGATGACAATTGTCATAGAGCAATGTGATGAACGTTTTCATGGAACATCGTGATAAAAAGTGCCTGGGAGCATTGAGACGATGAAGGCCATGCAGCATTGTGATTACAAGTGTCATGGGGAATTTAGATGACATTGGCATGGAGCATTATGATGACAAGAGTTCTGCAGCATTTTGATGACAATGTCATGAAGCATTGTAATGAAAGGTTTCATTGTGCACCGTGATGAAAAGGGGAATGTAGTATTGTGATGAAACTGGTTCTGGAGCATTGTGATAACAAAAGCCATGGAGCATTGTGATGATAGGCATCATGGAGCATTGTGAAAAAATGGGCCATGGGGAATTGTAATGATCAAAGAGAAATGTGATGAAAATGGTCAGCGAGCATAGTGATTAAAGTGGTGTTTGAGAATTGTGATGAAAAGTGACAGAGAGCATTGTGATGACAAAGTTATGGAGAACTGTGATGACCAGGGTCATGCAGCATTGTGATGACATGGAAATGGAACATTGCGATGACAAGTATTCTGGAGCATTGTGATGAAAGGGCATGGAGCCTTGTGATTAAAGGTGACAAGGAGCATTGTGATGGTATGGGCAGAGAACTTTGTGATGACAGGGCTCATGGAGCATTGTGAGGTAAAGTGTCATGGAACATTGTGCTGACAGGGATCATGGAGCTTTTTGGTAAGAGAGGCCATGGAGTTTTGTGATGGCAGGCGTCATGGGGCATTGTGATGAGAGCGGTCTTTGAGCATTGTGATGAAATGGGTCATGGAGCTCTGTGATTACAGGGGCCATGGAGCTTTGTGAATACAAAGGCTATGGAGCATTGAGATGACAGGGTTCATGGAGCATTGTGGTGAAAGGGATCATGGATCATTGTGATGACAAGTGTCCTGGAACCTTGTGTTGACACGGTTCATGGAGCATTGTGATGAGAAGGACCATGGCGAATTGTGATGACATCAGTCATGGGGCATTGTGATGACAGTGGTCATCTAGAATTGTGATGAAAGTTATCATGGAGCACTGTGATGACAGGGGCCATGGAACATTGTGATGACAAAGGCCATGGAGCATTGTGATGACAAGTGTCATGGGGAATTTTGATGACATTGGCATGGAGCATTATGATGACCAGAGTTCTGGGGCATTTTGATGACAACGGCATGGAGCATTGTGATGAAAGGGCCCATGGAGCATTTTGATGAAAAGTGCAGGGAACACTGTGATGAATGTGATCATGGAGCATTGTGATGAAAGGGGCCTTGGAGCATTGAAATGACAGGCGTCATGAGGCATGGTGATGAGAGTGGTCATGGAGCATTGTGATAAAAGAGATCATTGAGCAATATGATAACAGGGGCCATGGAGCATTGTGAATACAAAGGCTATGGAGCATTGAGATGACAGGGTTCATGGAGCACTGTGATGAAACTGATCATGGATCATTGTGATGACAAGTGTCCTGGAACCTTGTGATGACACGGTTCATGGAGCATTTTGATGACAAAGACCATGGCGAATTGTGATTACATTTGTCATGGGGCATTGTGATGACAGTGGTCATCTAGAATTGTGATGAAAGGTATCATGGAGCACTGTGATGACAGGGGCCATGGAACATTGTGATGACAAAGGCCATGGAGCATTGTGATGACAAGTGTCATGGGGCATTTTGATGACATTGGCATGGAACATTATGATGACAACAATCCTGGAGCATTTTGATGACCAGGGCATGGAGCATTGTGATGACAGGGCCCATGGAGCATTGTGATGAAAAGAGCAGGGAACATTGTGATGACTGAGTCCATGGAGCAATGTGATGAAAGGGGCCATGGAGCTTTGAGATGACAGGCGTCATGAGGCATGGTGATGACAGTGGTCCTGGAGCATTGTGATGAAAGAGATCATGAAGCAATATGATAACCGGGGCCATGGAGCATTGTGATGACAGGTGTATTGGAGCATTGTGATGAAAGTAGTCATGGATCATTGTGATGACATGTGTCCTGGAACACTGTGATGACACGGTTCATCGTGTATTGTGAAGACAAGGGTCATAGCGAATTGTGATGACAGGTGTCATGGGGCATTGTGATGACATTGATCATCTAGGAATTGTGATGAAAGGTATCATGGATCACTGTGATGACTGGGGGCATGAAGCATTGTTATGAAAATTGTCCTGGATTATGGTGATGACAGCAGTCATGAAGAATTGTGATGACAGGGATTATGCAGCATTGTGTTGATAAGGGTATGGTCTATTGTGATGAAAATGGTCATGGAGCAATATGATGGAAGTTTTCTTGGAACATCCTGATGAAAAGTGCCTGGGAGCATTGTGATGATAAAGGACATGGAGCATTGTGATGACAAGTGTCATGGAGCATTGTAATGAAAGGTTTCATTATGCACCGTGATGACAAGGGGATGGAGTTTTGTGATGAAACTGGTCCTGGAGCATTGTGATAACAAAAGCCATGGAGCATTGTAATGACAGGCAGCAAGGAGCATTGTGAAGAAAGGGGCCATGGGGAATTTTAATGACAATAGAGAAATGTGATGAAAATGGTCAGCGAGCATAGTGATTAAATTGGTCATTGAGAATTGTGATGAAAAGCGACATAGAGCATTGTGATGACAAAGGTCATGGAGAACGGTGATGACCTGGGTCATGTAGCATTGTGATGACACGATCAAGGAACATTGCGATGACAAGAATTCTGTAGCATTGTGATGAAAGGGCATGGAGCATTGTGATTAAAGGGGACAAGGAGCATTGTTATGATATGGGCAGAGAACTTTGTGATGACAGGGGTCATGGAGCATTGTGATGAAAAGTGTCATGGAACATTGTGCTGACAGGGATCATGGAGCTTTTTGGTAAGAGCGGACATGGAGATTTGTGATGGCAGGCTTCATGGGGCATTGTGATGACAGCAGTCTTGGAGCATTGTGATGAAGTGGGTCATGGAGCACTGTGATTAAAGGGGCCATGGAGCACTGTGAATACAAAGGCTATGGAGCATTGAGATGACAGGGTTCATGGAGCACTGTGATGAAAGTGATCATGGATCATTGTGATGACAAGTGTCCTGGAACCTTGTGATGACATGGTTCATGGAGCATTGTGATGACAAGGACCATGGCGAATTGTGATGACATCTGTCATGGGGCATTGTGATGACAGTGGTCATCCAGAATTGTGATGAAAGGTATCATGGAGCACTGTGATGACAGGGGCTCTGGAACATTGTGATGACAAAGGTCATGGAGCATTGTGATGACAAATGTCATGGGGCATTTTGATGACATTGGCATGGAGCATTATTATGACAAGAGTTCTGGAGCATTTTGAAGACAAGGGCATGGAGCATTGTGATGACAAGGCCCATGGAGCATTGTGGTGAAAAGGGCAGGGAACATGGTGATGACTGAATTCACGGAGCAATTTGATGAAGGGGGCCATGGAGCATTGAGATGACAGGCGTCATGAGGCATGGTGACGACAGTGGTCATGGAGCATTGTGATGAAAGAGATCATGGAGCAATATGATAACAGGGGCCATTGAGCATTGTGATGACAGGTGTATTGGAGCATTGTGATGAAAGTAGCCACGGATCATTGTGATGACATGTGTCCTGGAACACTGTGATGACACGGTTCATCGAGCATTATGATGACAAGGGTCATAGCGAATTGTGATGACAGGTGTCATGGGTCATTGTGATGACAGGGATTACGCAGCATTGTTTTGACAAGGGTATGGACTATTGTGATGACAATGGTTATGGAGCAATGTGATGAAAGTTTTCATGGAATATCATGATGAAAATTGCCTGGGAGCATTGTGACGATAAACGTCATGGAGCATTGTGATGACAAGTATCATGGAGCATTGTAATGAAAGGTTTCATTGTGCACCGTGATGACAAGGGGGATGGAGTTTTGTGATGAAACTGGTCCTGGGGCATTGTGATAACAAAAGCCATGTAGCATTGTAATGACAGGCATCATGGAGCATTGTGAAGAAAGGGGCCATGGGGAATTGTAATGACAATAGAGAAATGTGATGAAAATGGTCAGCGAGCATAGTGATTAAAGTGCTCTTTGAGAATTGTGATGAAATGCGACATAGAGCATTGTGTTGACAAAGGGCATGGAGAACTGTGATGACCAGGGTCATGTAGCATTGTGATGACACAGTCATGGAACATTGTGATGACAAGAATTCTGGAGCATAGTGATGACAAGGGCCATGGAGCATTGTGATGACACGGTCATGGAACATTGTGATGACAAGAATTCTGGAGCATTGTGATGACAAGGGCCATGGAGCATTTTGATGACATGGTCAAGGATCATTGCGATGACAAGAATTCTGGAGCATTGTGATGAAATGGCATGGAGCATTGTGATTAAAGGGGACAAGGAGCATTGTGATTATATGGGTAGAGAACTTTGTGATGACAGGCATCATGGAGCATTGTGGAGAAGGGGGCCATGGGGAATTGTAATGACAATAGAGAAATGTGATGAAAATGGTCAGCGAGCATAGTGATTAAAGTGCTCTTTGAGAATTGTGATGAAAAGCGACATAGAGCATTGTGATGACAAAGGGCATGGAGAACTGTGATGACCAGGGTCATGTAGCATTGTGATGACACAGTCATGGAACATTGTGATAACAAGAATTCTGGAGCATTGTGATGACAAGAGCCATGGAGCATTGTGATGACACGGTCAAGGAACATTTCGATGACAAGATTTCTGGAGCATTGTGATGAAAGTTCATGGAGCATTATGATTAAAGTGGACAAGGAGCATTGTGATGATATGGGTAGAGAACTTTGTGATGAAAGGGTTAAAGAGCACTGTGATTACAGGGGCCATGGAGCATTGTGAATACAAAGGCTATGGAGCATTGAGATTACAGGTTTCATGGAGCACTGTGATGAATGTGATCATGGATCATTGTGATGACAAGTGTCCTGGAACTTTGTGATGACACGGTTCATGGAGCATTTTGATGACAAGAACCATGGCGAATTGTGCTGACATCTGTCATGGGGCACTGTGATGACAGTGGTCATCTAGAATTTTGATGAAAGGTATCATGGAGCACTGTGATGACAGGGGCCTTGGAACATTGTGATGACAAAGGCCATGGAGCATTGTGATGACAAGTGTCATGGGGCATTTTGATGACATTGGCATGGAGCATTATGATGACAAGAGTCCTGGAGCATTTTGATGACCAGGGCATGGAGCATTGTGATGAGAGTGCCCATGGAGCATTGTGATGTAAAGGGCAGGGAACATTGTGATGACTGAGTTCATGGAGCAATGTGATGAAAGGGGCCATGGAGCATTGAGATGACAGGCGTCATGAGGTATGGTGATGACAGTGGTCCTGGAGCATTGTGATGAAAGAGATCATGGAGCAATATGATAACAGGGGCCATGGAGCATTGTGATGACAGGTGTATTGGAGCATTGTGATGAAAGTAGTCATGGATCATTGTAATGACATGTGTCCTGGAACACTGTGATGACACGGTTCATCGTTTATTGTGAAGAAAAGGGTCATAGCGAATTGTGATGACAGGTGTCATGGGGCATTGTGATGACATTGATCATCTAGGAATTGTGATGAAAGGTATCATGGAGCACCGTGATGACTGGGGGCATGAAGCATTGTTAAGAAAATTGTCCTGGATTATGGTGATGACAGCAGTCATGGAGAATTGTGATGACAGGCATTATGCAGCATTGTGTTGACAAGGGTATGGTCTATTGTGATGAAAATGGTCATGGAGCAATGTGATGGAAGTTTTCTTGGAACATCGTGATGAAAAGTGCCTGGGAGCATTGTGATGATAAAGGACATGGAGCATTGTGATGACAAGTGTCATGGAGCATTGTAATGAAAGGTTTCATTATGCACCGTGATGACAAGGGGATGGAGTTTTGTGATGAAACTGATCCTGGAGCATTGTGATAACAAAAGCCATGGAGCATTGTGATGACAGGCATCATGGAGCATTGTGAAGAAAGGGGCCATGGGGAATTGTAATGACAATAGAGAAATGTGATGAAAATGGTCAGCGAGCATAGTGATTAAATTGGTCATTGAGAATTGTGATGAAAAGCAACATAGAGCATTGTGATGACAAAGGTCATGGAGAACTGTGATGACCTGGGTCATGTAGCATTGTGAGGACACGGTCATGGAACATTGTGATGAAAAGTATTCTGGAGCATTGTGATGACAAGGGCCATGGAGCATTGTGATGACACGGTCAAGGAACATTGGGATGACAAGAATTCTGTAGCATTGTGATGAAAGGGCATGGAGCATTGTGATTAAAGGGGACAAGGAGCATTGTTATGATATGGGCAGAGAACTTTGTGATGACAGGGGTTATGGAGCATTGTGATGAAAAGTGTCATGGAACATTGTGCTGACAGGGATCATGGAGCTTTTTGGTAAGAGCGGACATGGAGATTTGTGATGGCAGGCGTCACGGGGCATTGTGATGACAGCAGTCGTGGAGCATTGTGATGAAAGGGGTCATGGAGCACTGTGATTACATGGGCCATGGAGCACTGTGAATACAAAGGCTATGGAGCATTGAGATGACAAGGTTCATGGAGCACTGTGATGAAAGTGATCATGGATCATTGTGATGACAAGTGTCCTGGAACCTTGTGATGACATGGTTCATGAAGCATTGTGATGACAAGGACCATGGCGAATTGAGATGACATCTGTCATGGGGCATTGTGATGACAGTGGTCATCCAGAATTGTGATGAAAGGTATCATGGAGCACTCTGATGACAGGGGCTCTGGAACATTGTGATGACAAAGATCATGGAGCATTGTGATGACAAGTGTAATGGGGCATTTTGATGACATTGGCATGGAGCATTATTATGACAAGAGTTCTGGAGCATTTTGATAACAGGGGCATGCAGCATTGTGATGACAGGGCCCATGGAGCATTGTGGTGAAAAGGGCAGGGAACTTTGTGATGACTGAGTCCATGGAGCATTGTGATGAAAGGGGCCATGAGGCATGGTGAGGACAGTGGTCCTGGAGCATTGTGGTGAAAGAGATCATGGAGCAATATGATAACAGGAGCCATGTACCATTGTGAGGACAGGTGTATTGGAGCATTGCGATGAAAGTAGTTATGGATCATTGGGATGACATGTGTCCTGGAACACTATGATGACACGGTTCTTCGAGTATTGTGATGACAAGTGTCATAGCTAATTGTGATGACAGGTGTCATGGGGCATTGTGATGACATTGATCATCTAGGAATTGTGATGAAAGGTATCATGGAGCACTGTGGTGACAGTGGCCATGGAACATTACGATGACAAAGGCCATGGAGCATTGTGATGACAAGTGTCATGGATCATTGTGATGACATGTGTCCTGGAACACTGCGATGACACGGTTCATCCAGTATTGTGATGACAAGCGTCATAGCTAATTGTGATGACAGGTGTCATGGGGCATTGTGATGACATTGATCATCTAGGAATTGTGATGAAAGGTATCATAGAGCACTGTGATGACTGGGGGCATGAAGCATTGTTATGAAAATTGTACTGGATTATTGTGATGACAACAGTCATGGAGAATTGTGAGGACATGGATTATGCAGCATTGTGTTGACAAGGGTATGGACTATTGTGATGACAATGGTCATGGAGCAATGTGATGAAAGTTTTCATGGAACATCCTTATGAAAAGTGCCTCGAGCATTGTGACGATAAAGGCCATGGAGCATTGTGATGACAAGTGTCATGGAGCATTGTAATGAAAGGTTTCATTGTGCACAGTGATGACAAGGGGGATGGAGTATTGTGATGAAACTGCTCCTGGAGCATTGTGATAACAAAAGCCATGTACCATTGTGATGACAGGCATCACGGAGCGTTGTGAAGAAAGGGGCCATGGGGAATTGTAATGACAATAGAGAAATGTGATGAAAATTGTCAGCGAGCATAGTGATTAAAGTGGTCATTGAGAATTGTGATGAAAAGCGACATAGAGCATTGTGATGACAAAGGTCATGGAGAACTGTGATGACAAGTGTCATGTAGCATTGTGAGGACACGGTCATGGAACATTGTGATGACAAGAATTCTGGAGCATTGTGCTGACAAGGGCCATGGAGCATTGTGATGACACGGTCATGGAACATTTTGATGACAAGAATTCTGGAGCATTCTGATGACAAGGGCCATGGAGCATTTTGATGACACGGTCAAGGAACATTTCGATGACAAGAATTTTGTAGCATTGTGATGAAAGGGCATGGAGCATTGTGATTAAAGGTGACAAGGAGCATTGTGATGATATGGGCAGAGAACTTTGTGATGACAGGGGTCATGGAGCATTGTGATGAAAGTGGTCATGGAACATTGTGAGAAAAGTGGTCATGTAGCATTGTGATGAAAAGTGCTATGGAGCATTGGGATGACAGGGGTCATGGAGCATTGTGATGACAAATGCGTGGAGATTTGTGATGACGAGGACCATTGAGCATTGTCATTACAAGGAGCATGAAGCATTGTGATGACAGGGGCCATGGAGCATTTTAATGACAAGGGACATGGAGCATTGTGATGACAGAGATCATGGAGCATTGTGGTGACCAGAGGCATGGAGCATTGTGAAGAAAAGGGTACTGTAACATTGTAATGAAGGGGTCAAGGAGCATTTTGATGACAAGGATCATGGAGCATTGTGATGACAAGGGCCATGGAGCATTGTGATGACAGGGCTCATGTGGCATTATGATGACAGAGGTCATGGAGCAATGTGATGAACGTTGTCATGGAGCACTGTGATTACAGGGGCCATGGAGAATTGTGATGACAAAGGCCAGGGAACATTGTGATGACAGGGGTCATGGAGCATTGTGATGAAAACGGACCTGGAGCATTGTGATGAAAGGGGTCATGGCTCATTGTGATGACAGGGGGCCTGGAACATTCTGATGACAGGGGTCACGGGGCATTGTGATGACAAGAGCCATGGAACATTTTGATGACAGTGGTCATATGGCATTTTGAATGACAGGGGCCATGAAGCATTGTGATGACAAGAGTCATGGAGACTTGTGAAGACAGGGGAAATGGAGCTTTGTGATTTCACAGGCATGTAGCAATTTAGACAAGGGTCATGGAGCATTGTGATAAAGGGGTCATGGAGCATTGTAATGATAACGGCATGGAGCACTGTGATGAAAATGGCATGTAGCATTGCGATGACAAATGTCATGGAGCATTGTGATGACAGGGGTTATGGAGCACTGTGATGACAAAGGCGTGGAGCATTGTGATGACAGTGGTCATGGAACATTGTGACGATAAGGGCATCGAGCCGAGTTAGAGACAGTCTAGCGGCCTTGGGACTAAATTCAGTGCCTGAATTAGGCACAGCATAAGGTCTTTAGTTAGCATCCGAGGTAGGACATTAGCTCGGGACAGGGTTAGGGTAAAGGCTTGGAATCGTGTCAGCAAATGACCTAAGGATAGTGTGAAGACCTTTGTTACTGAGACTCTCAGGGACTTCTTCAGAAGCAGTGTTAGGGCTTCAGGTAGGGACAGCATCAGGGCCTGACTTAGGGAGAACGACAGGGCCTGAGTGAGGCCTAATGTCAGGCCCTTAGCTGGGGACACTGTCAGGGAATGACTTAGGAGCAGCATCAGTGCCTTTGTTGGATCAGCTTTAGGCTCTTAGGTAAAGACGTGACCGGAGCCCTAGTTAGTCACAGCGTCAAGGCCTCAGTTAGGGAAAGCTTCAGGGTCTGAGTTACAGACAGCCTCAGGTCTTCACTTAAAGACAGCCACAGGGCTTTCTTAGGGACAGTGTCAGGACCTTGGTTAGAAATGAGTCAGGATATTAGCTCAGGAGAGTGTCAGGATTTTAGTTTTTGCTGGCAGCAGGGCCTCTATTAAGGACAGATTCCGGGCCTTTGTTAGATTCAGTGTCATGGCCTTAGTTAGGAGTAGTCAGGGCCTTAGTTAGGGAGAGCATGAGGGTTTCAGTTCGCATAAGATGCAGGAGATTATCTCGGGACAGAGTCAGGTTCCAGGCCAGAGATAGTGAAAGGAAATCACCAAGGGATAACGAGAAGACCTTAGTTATTGAGAGCATCAGGGCCTTAGTTAGCAGCAGCGTGAGCACCTTAATCAGGACCAGCGCCAGGGCTTGATGTATGGACAGCATCAGAGCCTAAGTAAGGTACAGCAACAGGGCCTAAGTGAGGCCTATCTTTAGGGCCTGAGTAAGGGACAGTATCAGGGCATGACTTAGGAGCAGCATAAAGGCCTCTGTAGGATCAGCATTAGGGTCTTCGTTAAAGCTATTATCAGGGCCTCCGTTAGGGATAGCCTCAAGGCCTCACTTAGGGACAGCGTCAGGGCTTACTTTGGGAAAGTTTCAGGACCTTGGTAAGACATGGGTCAGGCTATTAGCTCAGGATAATATCAGGTGTTCAGATATTGACGGCAGCAGGGCCTTAGTTAGAGGCAGTGTCAGGGCCTAAGTTAGGACTAGCATCAGAGCCTTTGTTAGGTACAGTGTCAGTGACTGAGTTAGGTGTAGTGTCAGAGCCTTAGTTAGGGATATTGTCAGGGCCTGCATTAGGACGAGCCTACAGGCCTCAGTTAGGGACAGGTTCATGGCCTCGGACCTAAATTCAGGGCCTCATTTAGGGACAGAATCAGGGATTTAGCTAGCATAAGGGGATCTACAGCTGAAAGCAACCTGAACACCACCACAAGCAGATGCAGAAGTGAACCATGCACGCTCCTATGAAGGAATATTCCACAGCAGTTGAGTACATTTCGTTTAAAGTTAGTAACACTATAAAAATTATGTTTGTAAGAAAACTATATTCAGAAGATGAAAGAATCTCGTTCTAAAGAATCTCTTTAGCTAATCTCGACATTAGCTAAAGAGAAGGTTAGGTTAAGGTCTAGGGAGAGTGTCAGGAAATGACCTAGGGATAGTGTCAAGACCTTAGTTACTTAGCACATCAGGGCCTAATTTAGGAGCAGTGAGTGTCAGGGCTTCGGGTAGGAACAGCGTCAGAGCCTGACTTAGGGAGTGGGACAGGGCCTGAGTGAGGCCTAGCGTCAGGGCCTTAGCTAGAGACAGTGTCAAGGCATGACTTAGGAGCAGCCTAAGAGCCATGGTAGGATCAGCCTCAGGGGCTATGTTAAAGATATTATCAGGGCCTCTGTTAGGGACAGCCTCAAGGCCTCACTTCGAGACAGCATCAGGGCTTCCTTAGGGACAGTTTCAGGACCTTGGTAAGAGATGGGTCAAGAAATTAACTCAGGATAGTGTCAGGACTTTAGCTATTGACGGCAGCAGGGCCTTAGTTAGGGACAGTGTCAGGCCCTGAATTAGGACGAACATCGAGGCCTTAGGTACGGACAGGGTCACAGCCTCGAGAGTAATTTTAGGCCCTTAGTTAAGGACAGCAGCAGGGCTGTAGTTAGCATAAGAGGCACGACATTTGCTAGGGACAGGCTCAGGTTATGGTCTAGGGAGAGTGTCAGGAAAGGACCTAAGCATAGTGTCAAAACCTTAGTTACTGAGAGTATCAGATCCTTATTTAGAACCAGTGTCAGGGCTTCAGGTAGGGACAGCATCAGAGCCTGACTTAGGCAGAGCGACAGGGCCTGAGTGAGGCCTAGCGTCAGGCCCTTAGCTGAGGACACTGTCAGGGCATGACTTAGGAACAGAATCAGCGCCTCTGTTGGATCAGCCTTAGCGTCTTTGTTACAGATATGATCAGGGTCTGACTTAGTCACAGCTTCAAGGCCTCAGTTAGGGAAAGCTTCAGGGCCTGAGTTAGGGACAGCCTCAGTTCTTAACATAGGGACAGCGACAGGGCTTTCTTAGGGACAGTGTCAGGACCTTGGTTAGAAATATGTCAGGATATTAACTCAGGCTAGTGTCCAGTTTTTAGTTATTGCTGACAGCAGGGCCTATATTAGGGGCAAATTCTGAGCCTTACTTCGAGACAGTGTCAGGGCCTGAGTTAGGACTAGCATCAGAGCCCTTGTAAAGTACAGTGTCAGGGACTGAGTTAGGTGCAGTGTCAGGGCTTTAGTTAGGGACAGTGTCAGCGCCTCAGTTAGGATGAGCCTCCAACCTCAGTTAGGGACAGCTTGACGGCCTCGGGACTAATTTCAGGCTCTTAGTTCGAGACAGCATCAGGGATTTAGTTAGCATAAGAGGCTCGACAATAGCTAAAGACAAGTTTAGGTTAAGATCTAGGGATAGTGTCAGGAAATGACCTAGGGAGAGTGGCAAGACCATAGCTAATTAGAGCATCAGTGCCTAATTTAGGCCCAGTGTCAGGGCTTCAGGTAGGGACAGAGTCTTAGCCTGACTTAGGGAGAGCGACAGGGCCTGAGTGATGCCTAGAGTCAGGGCCTTAGCTACGGACAGCGTCAGGGCATGACATAGGATCAACATAAGGGTCTCTGTAAGATCAGCATTAGAGTTTCGTTCAAGACATTATCAGGACCTCTGTGAGGGACAGCCTCAGGGCCTCACTTAGGGACAGTGTCAGGGCTAACTTTGGGAGAGTTTCAGGACCTTGGTAAGACATGGGTCAGGGTATTAGCTCAGGATAATGTCAGGACTTTAGATATTGATGGTAGCAGCGCCTACGTTAGGGAAAGTTTCAAGGCGTTAGTTAGGAGTAGCGGGCCTCTGATAGGTCCAGTGTCAGATCCTCAGTTAGCAATAGTGTTAGGGCCTTAGTTAGGGACAGTGTCAGGGCCGGATGTAGGGCGAGCATCTAGGCCTTCGTTCGGGACAGGTTCATGGTCTTGGGACTAAATTCCGTGCCTGAGGTAGGCACAGCCTAAGGGCTTCAGTTAGCATAAGAGGCAGGACATTAGCTAGTGACCGTGTCAGTTTAACATCTAGGGAAAGTGTCAGGAAATGACCTAAGGATAGTGTGAAGACCTTTGTTACGGAGACTCTCAGGGCCTTATTCAGAACCAGTGTTAGGGGTTCAGGTAGGGACAGCATCAGAGCCTGACTTAGGGAGAGCGATAGGGTCTGAGTGAGGCCTAGCATCAGACACTTAGTGGGGGACACTATCGGGGCATGACTTAGGAGCAGCATCAGGGCCTCTGTTGGATCAGCCTTAGGGTCTTAGTTAAAGTCATGATCAGGGTCTGAGTTAGTCACAGCATCAAGGCCTGAGTTAGTTAGGGAAAGCTTCAGGGCCTCACTTAGGGACAGCGTCCGGGCTTACTTTGGGACAGTTTCAGGACCTTGGTCAGACATGGGTCAGGTTATTAGCTCCGGATAATGTCAGGACTTTCGATGTTGATGGCAGCAGGCCTTGGTTAGAGACAGTGTCAGGCCCTGAGTTACGACTAGCATCAGAGCCTTTGTTAGATACAATGTACGGGACTGAATTAGGAGTAGAGTCAGGGCCTTAGTTAGTGACAGTGTCAGGGCCTGACTTAGGGAGAGCGACAGGGCCTGAGTGAGGCTTAGCATCAGGCCCTTAGCTGGGCACACTGTCAGGGCATGACTTTGGAGCAGCATCAGCGTCTTTGCTGGATCAGCATTAAGGTCTTCGTTAGGTACATGATCAGGGCCTGAATTAGTCACAGCTTCAAGGCTTCACTTAAGGAAAGCTTCAGGGCCTGAGTTAGGGACAGCCTCAGGTCTTCACTTAGGGACAGCGTCAGGGCTTACTTTGGGACAGTTTCAGGACCTTGGAAAGACATAGGTCAGGATAGTAGCTCAGGATAATGGCAGGACTTTTGATAGTGATGGCAGCAGGGCCTTAGTTACAGACGGTTTCAGGGCCTGAGTTAGGCCGAGCATCAGAGACTTTGTTAGGTACAGTGGAAGGGACTGAGTTAGGAGTAGTGTCAGGGCCTTGCTTAGGGACAGTGTCAGGGTCTGATTTAGGTGTACTGTCTGAGACCTAGTTAGGGACAGTGCTAGGGCCTGAGTTAGGATTAGTGTCAAGGCCTTATTGAGGACCAATTTCAGGGCCTTAGTTTGGACTAGCATCAGAGCCATTGTTAGGAATCGTATGAGGGCCTGAGTTAGGCATACTATCAGGGCCTTAGTTAGGGAGAGTTTTAGGGCCTGAGTTACGATTAGTGTCAAGGCCTTATTTAGGACCAATTTTAGGGCTTTAGTTTGGACTAGCAACAAAGCCTTTGTTAGGTAGCATGTCGGGGCCTCAGTTAGGTGTAGTGTCAGGGCCATTGTTAGGGACAGTATCAGAGCCTGACTTAGGAGAAGTTCAGGGCCTTAGCCAGGGAAAGTGTCAGGGCCTTAGTTAGGGACATTATCAGGGCCTGAATTAGCAGTAGTGTCAAAAGTCCTTAGTGAGGAGAGTAAGGAGTAAGTCAGGACTCAGGCCCTGACACTGTTCTTAAATAAGGCCCTGACATTACCTGTAACACAGGTCCTGATCTGATTCCTATCATAGGCGCTGATGTTGGACTTAACTAAGGCCCTGACACTGGTCCTAACTAAAGCTGTGACACTACTCTTAACTCAGGCCCTGACACTGTCCCTAACAAAGCCTCTGACACTACTCCTAAATCAGGCACTGACACTGTCCCTAACTAAGGCCCTGACATACACCTAACTCAGGCCCTGACACTGTCTCTAACTAAGGCCCTGATACTACTCCAAACTCAGCACTGACACTGTCACTAACTAAGGCCCTGACACTATTCATAGCTCACGCCCTAACACAACTCCGAAATCATGCCCTGACAATGTCCCTAACTAAGGCCCTGACACTATTCCTAACTCAGGCGCTGACACAATACTTAAGGAAGGCCCTGACATTACTCCTAACTCAGGCCCTGAAAAGGTCCCTAACTAAGGCCGACACAACTCCTAACTCAGGCACTAACACTGTCCCTAAATAAGGCCCTGAAACTATTCCTAACTGAGGCGCTGATACAATAACTAACGAAGGCACTGATGCTACTCCTAACTAAGGCCCTGACACTATTCCTAACTCAGGCGCTGACACAATACTTAAGGAAGGCCCTGACATTACTCCTAACTCAGGCCCTGAAAAGGTCCCTAACTAAGGCCGACACAACTCCTAACTCAGGCACTAACACTGTCCCTAAATAAGGCCCTGAAACTATTCCTAAATGAGGCGCTGATACAATACCTAAAGAAGGCACTGATGCTACTCCTAACTAAGGCCCTGACACTACTCCTATCTCAAGCAATGACACTGTCCCTAACTTAGGCCCTGACTCTACTCCTGACTCAGGCACTGACACTGGCCCTAACTAAGGCCCTGACACTACTCCCAACTCAGGCACTGACACTGTCCCTAACTAAGGCCCTGACACGACTCCCATCTCAGCCACTGACACTGTCCCTAAGGCCCTGACACTACCTCCAACTCAGGCACTGACACTATCCCTAACTACAGCCCTGACACTTCTCCTAACTCAGGCACTTACTAATGTCCTGACACAACTCCCAACTCAGGCACTGACATTGTTCCTAACAAAGGCCCTGACACTAATCCCAACATAGGCACTGAGACTGTCCCGAAATACGCCCTGACAGTACTCCCAACTCAGGCACTGACACTGTCCCTAACTAAGGCCCTGACACTACTCCCAAACTAGGCACTGACATTGTCCCTAACTAAGGCCCTGACATTACTCTCAACTCAGGCACTAACACTGTCCCTAACTAAGGACTTGACACTCCTCTTAACTCAGGCCCTGGCACAGTCCCTAACAAAGGCCTGCCACTTCCCCCAACTCTGGCACTGAGAGTGTCCCTAACTACGGCCATCACACTACTCCTAACTCAGGCACTGATGCTATCCCTAACTAAGGCTCTGACACTACTCCCAACACAGGCATTGACACTGTCCCTAACTAAGGCCCTCACACTACTACTTACTTAGGCACTGACACGCTACCTAACTAAGGCCCTGAGACTACTTCTACCTCAGACCCTGACACTGTCCCTAACGAAGGGCCTGATACTACTCCCAACACAGGCACTGACACTCTCCCTAACTAAGGCCTTGACACTACTTTTAACTCATGCCCTGAAGCTGTCCCAAAAGAGACCCTGAGACTATTCCCAACTCAGGCACTGACACTCTCCCTAACTAAGACCCTGACACTACTCCCATCTCAGCCACTGACACTGTCCCTAATGCCCTGACACTACTTCCAACTCAGGCACTGACACTGTCCCTAACTAGGCCCTGACACTACTCCCAACTCAGGCACTGACACTGTCACTAACTAAGGCCCTGACATAACTGCCAACTCCGGCACTGACACTTTCTCTAACTACGGCCCTGAAACTACTCACAACTCAGGCCCTGACACTGTTCCTAACTACCGGTCTCAGACTACTCCTAACTTAGGCCCTGACACTATTCCTAACACAGTCCCTGACACTGTCCCTAACTAAGGTCCTGAGACTATTCCTAACTCAGACCCTGACACTGTCCATAACTTAGGCCATGTCACTACTCCCAACTCAGGCACTGACGCTGTTCCTAACTAAGGGTCTGACACTACTCCAAACTGAGACACTGACACTCTTCCAAATTAAGGCCTTGACACTACTCTTAACTCAGGCCCTGACACTGTCCATAATAAAGACCCTGACAAAAATCCCAACTTAGGCACTGACAATGTCCGTAACTAAGGCCCTGACACTATTCCCATCTCAGCCACTGACACTGTCCCTAACTATGGCCCTGACACTACTCCCAATGCAAGCACTGGCGCTGTCCCTAACTAAGGCATTGGCACTACTCCCAACTCGCCCTGGCGCTGTCCCTAACTAAGGCTCTGACACTACTCCCAATTCAGGCAATGACAGTGTCCCTAACTGAGGCAATGATACTACTCCCAACTCAAGCACTAAGGCTCTGGATCATTGTGATGACCAGCGCCAAGGAGCATTGTGATGACAAGGGCGTGGAGCATTGTGATGACAGTGGTCATGGAACATTGTGACGATAAGGGCATGGAGCCGAGGTAGGGACAGTCTAGCGGCCTTGGGACTAAATTCAGTGCCTGAATTAGGCACAGCATAAGGTCTTTAGTTAGCATACGAGGTAGGACATTAGCTCGGGACAGGGTTAGGGTAAAGGCTTGGAATCGTGTCAGCAAATGACCTAAGGATAGTGTGAAGACCTTTGTTACTGAGACTCTCAGGGACTTCTTCAGAAGCAGTGTTAGGGCTTCAGGTAGGGACAGCATCAGGGCCTGACTTAGGGAGAGCGACAGGGCCTGAGTGAGGCCTAATGTCAGGCCCTTAGCTGGGGACACTGTCAGGGAATGACTTAGGAGCAGCATCAGTGCCTTTGTTGGATCAGCTTTAGGCTCTTAGGTAAAGACATGACCGGAGCCCTAGTTAGTCACAGCGTCAAGGCCTCAGTTAGGGAAAGCTTCAGGGTCTGAGTTACAGACAGCCTCAAGTCTTCACTTAAAGACAGCCACAGGGCTTTCTTAGGGACAGTGTCAGGACCTTGGTTAGAAATGAGTCAGGATATTAGCTCAGGAGAGTGTCAGGATTTTAGTTTTTGCTGGCAGCAGGGCCTCTATTAAGGACAGATTCCGGGCCTTTGTTAGATTCAGTGTCATGGCCTTAGTTAGGAGTAGTCAGGGCCTTAGTTAGGGAGAGCATGAGGGTTTCAGTTCGCATAAGATGCAGGAGATTATCTCGGGACAGAGTCAGGTTCCAGGCCAGAGATAGTGAAAGGAAATGACCAAGGGATAACGAGAAGACATTAGTTATTGAGAGCTTCAGGGCCTTAGTTAGCAGCAGCGTGAGCACCTTAATCAGGACCAGCGCCAGGGCTTGATGTATGGGCAGCATCAGAGCCTAAGTAAGGTACAGCAACAGGGCCTAAGTGAGGCCTATCTTTAGGGCCTGAGTAAGGGACAGTATCAGGGCATGACTTAGGAGCAGCATAAAGGCCTCTGTAGGATCAGCATTAGGGTCTTCGTTAAAGCTAATATCAGGGCCTCCGTTAGGGATAGCCTCAAGGCCTCACTTAGGGACAGCGTCAGGGCTTACTTTGGGAAAGTTTCAGGACCTTGGTAAGACATGGGTCAGGCTATTAGCTCAGGATAATATCAGGTGTTCAGATATTGACGGCAGCAGGGCCTTAGTTAGAGGCAGTGTCAGGGCCTAAGTTAGGACTAGCATCAGAGCCTTTGTTAGGTACAGTGTCAGTGACTGAGTTAGGTGTAGTGTCAGAGCCTTAGTTAGGGACAGTGTCAGGGCCTGCATTAGGACGAGCCTCCAGGCCTCAGTTAGGGACAGGTTCACGGCCTCGGACCTAAATTCAGGGCCTCATTTAGGGACAGAATCAGGGATTTAGCTAGCATAAGGGAATCTACAGCTGAAAGCAACCTGAACACCACCTCAAGCAGATGCAGAAGTGAACCATGCACGCTCCTATGAAGGAATATTCCACAGCAGTTGAGTACATTTTGTTTAAAGTTAGTAACACTATAAAAATTATGTTTGGAAGAAAACTATATTCAGAAGATGAAAGAATCTCGTTCTAAAGAATCTCTTTAGCTAATCTCGACATTAGCTAAAGAGAAGGTTAGGTTAAGGTCTAGGGAGAGTGTCAGGAAATGACCTAGGGATAGTGTCAAGACCTTAGTTACTTAGCACATCAGGACCTAATTTAGGAGCAGTGAGTGTCAGGGCTTCGGGTAGGAACAGCGTCAGAGCCTGACTTAGGGAGTGGGACAGGGCCTGAGTGAGGCCTAGCGTCAGGGCCTTAGCTAGAGACAGTGTCAAGGCATGACTTAGGAGCAGCCTAAGAGCCATGGTAGGATCAGCCTCAGGGGCTATGTTAAAGATATTATCAGGGCCTCTGTTAGGGACAGCCTCAAGGCCTCACTTCGAGACAGCATCAGGGCTTCCTTAGGGACAGTTTCAGGACCTTGGTAAGAGATGGGTCAAGAAATTAGCTCAGGATAGTGTCAGGACTTTAGCTATTGACGGCAGCAGGGCCTTAGTTAGGGACAGTGTCAGGCCCTGAATTAGGACGAACATCGAGGCCTTAGGTACGGAGAGGGTCACAGCCTCGAGAGTAATTTTAGGCCCTTAGTTAAGGACAGCAGCAGGGCTGTAGTTAGCATAAGAGGCACGACACTTCCTAGGGACAGGCTCAGGTTATGGTCTAGGGAGAGTGTCAGGAAAGGACCTAAGCATAGTGTCAAAACCTTAGTTACTGAGAGTATCAGATCCTTATTTAGAACCAGTGTCAGGGCTTCAGGTAGGGACAGCATCAGAGCCTGACTTAGGCAGAGCGACAGGGCCTGAGTGAGGCCTAGCGTCAGGCCCTTAGCTGAGGACACTGTCAGGGCATGACTTAGGAACAGAATCAGCGCCTCTGTTGGATCAGCCTTAGCGTCTTTGTTACAGATATGATCAGGGCCTGACTTAGCCACAGCTTCAAGGCCTCAGTTAGGGAAAGCTTCAGGGCCTGAGTTAGGGACAGCCTCAGTTCTTAACATAGGGACAGCGACAGGGCTTTCTTAGGGACAGTGTCAGGACCTTGGTTAGAAATATGTCAGGATATTAACTCAGGCTAGTGTCCAGTTTTTAGTTATTGCTGACAGCAGGGCCTATATTAGGGGCAAATTCTGAGCCTTACTTCGAGACAGTGTCAGGGCCTGAGTTAGGACTAGCATCAGAGCCCTTGTAAAGTACAGTGTCAGGGACTGAGTTAGGTGCAGTGTCAGGGCTTTAGTTAGGGACAGTGTCAGCGCCTCAGTTAGGATGAGCCTCCAACCTCAGTTAGGGACAGCTTGACGGCCTCGGGACTAATTTCAGGCTCTTAGTTCGAGACAGCATCAGGGATTTAGTTAGCATAAGAGGCTCGACAATAGCTAAAGACAAGTTTAGGTTAAGATCTAGGGATAGTGTCAGGAAATGACCTAGGGAGAGTGGCAAGACCATAGCTAATTAGAGCATCAGTGCCTAATTTAGGCCCAGTGTCAGGGCTTCAGGTAGGGACAGAGTCTTAGCCTGACTTAGGGAGAGCGACAGGGCCTGAGTGATGCCTAGAGTCAGGGCCTTAGCTACGGACAGCGTCAGGGCATGACATAGGATCAACATAAGGGTCTCTGTAAGATCAGCATTAGAGTTTCGTTCAAGACATTATCAGGACCTCTGTGAGGGACAGCCTCAGGGCCTCACTTAGGGACAGTGTCAGGGCTAACTTTGGGAGAGTTTCAGGACCTTGGTAAGACATGGGTCAGGGTATTAGCTCAGGATAATGTCAGGACTTTAGATATTGATGGTAGCAGCGCCTACGTTAGGGAAAGTTTCAAGGCGTTAGTTAGGAGTAGCGGGCCTCTGATAGGTCCAGTGTCAGATCCTCAGTTAGCAATAGTGTTAGGGCCTTAGTTAGGGACAGTGTCAGGGCCGGATGTAGGGCGAGCATCTAGGCCTTCGTTCGGGACAGGTTCATGGTCTTGGGACTAAATTCCGTGCCTGAGGTAGGCACAGCCTAAGGGCTTCAGTTAGCATAAGAGGCAGGACATTAGCTAGTGACCGTGTCAGTTTAACATCTAGGGAAAGTGTCAGGAAATGACCTAAGGATAGTGTGAAGACCTTTGTTACGGAGACTCTCAGGGCCTTATTCAGAACCAGTGTTAGGGGTTCAGGTAGGGACAGCATCAGAGCCTGACTTAGGGAGAGCGATAGGGTCTGAGTGAGGCCTAGCATCAGACACTTAGTGGGGGACACTATCGGGGCATGACTTAGGAGCAGCATCAGGGCCTCTGTTGGATCAGCCTTAGGGTCTTAGTTAAAGTCATGATCAGGGTCTGAGTTAGTCACAGCATCAAGGCCTGAGTTAGTTAGGGAAAGCTTCAGGGCCTCACTTAGGGACAGCGTCCGGGCTTACTTTGGGACAGTTTCACGACCTTGGTAAGACATGGGTCAGGTTATTAGCTCCGGATAATGTCAGGACTTTCGATGTTGATGGCAGCAGGCCTTGGTTAGAGACAGTGTCAGGCCCTGAGTTACGACTAGCATCAGAGCCTTTGTTAGATACAATGTACGGGACTGAATTAGGAGTAGAGTCAGGGCCTTAGTTAGTGACAGTGTCAGGGCCTGACTTAGGGAGAGCGACAGGGCCTGAGTGAGGCTTAGCATCAGGCCCTTAGCTGGGCACACTGTCAGGGCATGACTTTGGAGCAGCATCAGCGTCTTTGCTGGATCAGCATTAAGGTCTCCGTTAGGTACATGATCAGGGCCTGAATTAGTCACAGCTTCAAGGCTTCAGTTAAGGAAAGCTTCAGGGCCTGAGTTAGGGACAGCCTCAGGTCTTCACTTAGGGACAGCGTCAGGGCTTACTTTGGGACAGTTTCAGGACCTTGGAAAGACATAGGTCAGGATAGTAGCTCAGGATAATGGCAGGACTTTTGATAGTGATGGCAGCAGGGCCTTAGTTACAGACGGTTTCAGGGCCTGAGTTAGGCCGAGCATCAGAGACTTTGTTAGGTACAGTGGAAGGGACTGAGTTAGGAGTAGTGTCAGGGCCTTGCTTAGGGACAGTGTCAGGGTCTGATTTAGGTGTACTGTCTGAGACCTAGTTAGGGACAGTGCTAGGGCCTGAGTTAGGATTAGTGTCAAGGCCTTATTGAGGACCAATTTCAGGGCCTTAGTTTGGACTAGCATCAGAGCCATTGTTAGGAATCGTATGAGGGCCTGAGTTAGGCATACTATCAGGGCCTTAGTTAGGGAGAGTTTTAGGGCCTGAGTTACGATTAGTGTCAAGGCCTTATTTAGGACCAATTTTAGGGCTTTAGTTTGGACTAGCAACAAAGCCTTTGTTAGGTAGCATGTCGGGGCCTCAGTTAGGTGTAGTGTCAGGGCCATTGTTAGGGACAGTATCAGAGCCTGACTTAGGAGAAGTTCAGGGCCTTAGCCAGGGAAAGTGTCAGGGCCTTAGTTAGGGACATTATCAGGGCCTGAATTAGCAGTAGTGTCAAAAGTCCTTAGTGAGGAGAGTAAGGAGTAAGTCAGGACTCAGGCCCTGACACTGTTCTTAAATAAGGCCCTGACATTACCTGTAACACAGGTCCTGATCTGATTCCTATCATAGGCGCTGATGTTGGACTTAACTAAGGCCCTGACACTGGTCCTAACTAAAGCTGTGACACTACTCTTAACTCAGGCCCTGACACTGTCCCTAACAAAGCCTCTGACACTACTCCTAAATCAGGCACTGACACTGTCCCTAACTAAGGCCCTGACATACACCTAACTCAGGCCCTGACACTGTCTCTAACTAAGGCCCTGATACTACTCCAAACTCAGCACTGACACTGTCACTAACTAAGGCCCTGACACTATTCATAGCTCACGCCCTAACACAACTCCGAAATCATGCCCTGACAATGTCCCTAACTAAGGCCCTAACACTATTCCTAACTCAGGCGCTGACACAATACTTAAGGAAGGCCCTGACATTACTCCTAACTCAGGCCCTGAAAAGGTCCCTAACTAAGGCCGACACAACTCCTAACTCAGGCACTAACACTGTCCCTAAATAAGGCCCTGAAACTATTCCTAACTGAGGCGCTGATACAATACCTAAAGAAGGCACTGATGCTACTCCTAACTAAGGCCCTGACACTACTCCTATCTCAAGCAATGACACTGTCCCTAACTTAGGCCCTGACTCTACTCCTGACTCAGGCACTGACACTGGCCCTAACTAAGGCCCTGACACTACTCCCAACTCAGGCACTGACACTGTCCCTAACTAAGGCCCTGACACGACTCCCATCTCAGCCACTGACACTGTCCCTAAGGCCCTGACACTACCTCCAACTCAGGCACTGACACTATCCCTAACTACAGCCCTGACACTTCTCCTAACTCAGGCACTTACTAATGTCCTGACACAACTCCCAACTCAGGCACTGACATTGTTCCTAACAAAGGCCCTGACACTAATCCCAACATAGGCACTGAGACTGTCCCGAAATACGCCCTGACAGTACTCCCAACTCAGGCACTGACACTGTCCCTAACTAAGGCCCTGACACTACTCCCAAACTAGGCACTGACATTGTCCCTAACTAAGGCCCTGACATTACTCTCAACTCAGGCACTAACACTGTCCCTAACTAAGGACTTGACACTCCTCTTAACTCAGGCCCTGGCACAGTCCCTAACAAAGGCCTGCCACTTCCCCCAACTCTGGCACTGAGAGTGTCCCTAACTACGGCCATCACACTACTCCTAACTCAGGCACTGATGCTATCCCTAACTAAGGCTCTGACACTACTCCCAACACAGGCATTGACACTGTCCCTAACTAAGGCCCTCACACTACTACTTACTTAGGCACTGACACGCTACCTAACTAAGGCCCTGAGACTACTTCTACCTCAGACCCTGACACTGTCCCTAACGAAGGGCCTGATACTACTCCCAACACAGGCACTGACACTCTCCCTAACTAAGGCCTTGACACTACTTTTAACTCATGCCCTGAAGCTGTCCCAAAAGAGACCCTGAGACTATTCCCAACTCAGGCACTGACACTCTCCCTAACTAAGACCCTGACACTACTCCCATCTCAGCCACTGACACTGTCCCTAATGCCCTGACACTACTTCCAACTCAGGCACTGACACTGTCCCTAACTAGGCCCTGACACTACTCCCAACTCAGGCACTGACACTGTCACTAACTAAGGCCCTGACATAACTGCCAACTCCGGCACTGACACTTTCTCTAACTACGGCCCTGAAACTACTCACAACTCAGGCCCTGACACTGTTCCTAACTACCGGTCTCAGACTACTCCTAACTTAGGCCCTGACACTATTCCTAACACAGTCCCTGACACTGTCCCTAACTAAGGTCCTGAGACTATTCCTAACTCAGACCCTGACACTGTCCATAACTTAGGCCATGTCACTACTCCCAACTCAGGCACTGACGCTGTTCCTAACTAAGGGTCTGACACTACTCCAAACTGAGACACTGACACTCTTCCAAATTAAGGCCTTGACACTACTCTTAACTCAGGCCCTGACACTGTCCATAATAAAGACCCTGACAAAAATCCCAACTTAGGCACTGACAATGTCCGTAACTAAGGCCCTGACACTATTCCCATCTCAGCCACTGACACTGTCCCTAACTATGGCCCTGACACTACTCCCAATGCAAGCACTGGCGCTGTCCCTAACTAAGGCATTGGCACTACTCCCAACTCGCCCTGGCGCTGTCCCTAACTAAGGCTCTGACACTACTCCCAATTCAGGCAATGACAGTGTCCCTAACTGAGGCAATGATACTACTCCCAACTCAAGCACTAAGGCTCTGGATCATTGTGATGACCAGCGCCAAGGAGCATTGTGATGACAAGGGCGTGGAGCATTGTGATGACAGTGGTCATGGAACATTGTGACGATAAGGGCATGGAGCCGAGTTAGGGACAGTCTAGCGGCCTTGGGACTAAATTCAGTGCCTGAATTAGGCACAGCATAAGGTCTTTAGTTAGCATACGAGGTAGGACATTAGCTCGGGACAGGGTTAGGGTAAAGGCTTGGAATCGTGTCAGCAAATGACCTAAGGATAGTGTGAAGACCTTTGTTACTGAGACTCTCAGGGACTTCTTCAGAAGCAGTGTTAGGGCTTCAGGTAGGGACAGCATCAGGGCCTGACTTAGGGAGAGCGACAGGGCCTGAGTGAGGCCTAATGTCAGGCCCTTAGCTGGGGACACTGTCAGGGAATGACTTAGGAGCAGCATCAGTGCCTTTGTTGGATCAGCTTTAGGCTCTTAGGTAAAGACATGACCGGAGCCCTAGTTAGTCACAGCGTCAAGGCCTCAGTTAGGGAAAGCTTCAGGGTCTGAGTTACAGACAGCCTCAGGTCTTCACTTAAAGACAGCCACAGGGCTTTCTTAGGGACAGTGTCAGGACCTTGGTTAGAAATGAGTCAGGATATTAGCTCAGGAGAGTGTCAGGATTTTAGTTTTTGCTGGCAGCAGGGCCTCTATTAAGGACAGATTCCGGGCCTTTGTTAGATTCAGTGTCATGGCCTTAGTTAGGAGTAGTCAGGGCCTTAGTTAGGGAGAGCATGAGGGTTTCAGTTCGCATAAGATGCAGGAGATTATCTCGGGACAGAGTCAGGTTCCAGGCCAGAGATAGTGAAAGGAAATGACCAAGGGATAACGAGAAGACCTTAGTTATTGAGAGCATCAGGGCCTTAGTTAGCAGCAGCGTGAGCACCTTAATCAGGACCAGCGCCAGGGCTTGATGTATGGACAGCATCAGAGCCTAAGTAAGGTACAGCAACAGGGCCTAAGTGAGGCCTATCTTTAGGGCCTGAGTAAGGGACAGTATCAGGGCATGACTTAGGAGCAGCATAAAGGCCTCTGTAGGATCAGCATTAGGGTCTTCGTTAAAGCTATTATCAGGGCCTCCGTTAGGGATAGCCTCAAGGCCTCACTTAGGGACAGCGTCAGGGCTTACTTTGGGAAAGTTTCAGGACCTTGGTAAGACATGGGTCAGGCTATTAGCTCAGGATAATATCAGGTGTTCAGATATTGACGGCAGCAGGGCCTTAGTTAGAGGCAGTGTCAGGGCCTAAGTTAGGACTAGCATCAGAGCCTTTGTTAGGTACAGTGTCAGTGACTGAGTTAGGTGTAGTGTCAGAGCCTTAGTTAGGGACAGTGTCAGGGCCTGCATTAGGACGAGCCTCCAGGCCTCAGTTAGGGACAGGTTCACGGCCTCGGACCTAAATTCAGGGCCTCATTTAGGGACAGAATCAGGGATTTAGCTAGCATAAGGGAATCTACAGCTGAAAGCAACCTGAACACCACCTCAAGCAGATGCAGAAGTGAACCATGCACGCTCCTATGAAGGAATATTCCACAGCAGTTGAGTACATTTTGTTTAAAGTTAGTAACACTATAAAAATTATGTTTGGAAGAAAACTATATTCAGAAGATGAAAGAATCTCGTTCTAAAGAATCTCTTTAGCTAATCTCGACATTAGCTAAAGAGAAGGTTAGGTTAAGGTCTAGGGAGAGTGTCAGGAAATGACCTAGGGATAGTGTCAAGACCTTAGTTACTTAGCACATCAGGACCTAATTTAGGAGCAGTGAGTGTCAGGGCTTCGGGTAGGAACAGCGTCAGAGCCTGACTTAGGGAGTGGGACAGGGCCTGAGTGAGGCCTAGCGTCAGGGCCTTAGCTAGAGACAGTGTCAAGGCATGACTTAGGAGCAGCCTAAGAGCCATGGTAGGATCAGCCTCAGGGGCTATGTTAAAGATATTATCAGGGCCTCTGTTAGGGACAGCCTCAAGGCCTCACTTCGAGACAGCATCAGGGCTTCCTTAGGGACAGTTTCAGGACCTTGGTAAGAGATGGGTCAAGAAATTAGCTCAGGATAGTGTCAGGACTTTAGCTATTGACGGCAGCAGGGCCTTAGTTAGGGACAGTGTCAGGCCCTGAATTAGGACGAACATCGAGGCCTTAGGTACGGACAGGGTCACAGCCTCGAGAGTAATTTTAGGCCCTTAGTTAAGGACAGCAGCAGGGCTGTAGTTAGCATAAGAGGCACGACACTTCCTAGGGGCAGGCTCAGGTTATGGTCTAGGGAGAGTGTCAGGAAAGGACCTAAGCATAGTGTCAAAACCTTAGTTACTGAGAGTATCAGATCCTTATTTAGAACCAGTGTCAGGGCTTCAGATAGGGACAGCATCAGAGCCTGACTTAGGCAGAGCGACAGGGCCTGAGTGAGGCCTAGCGTCAGGCCCTTAGCTGAGGACACTGTCAGGGCATGACTTAGGAACAGAATCAGCGCCTCTGTTGGATCAGCCTTAGCGTCTTTGTTACAGATATGATCAGGGCCTGACTTAGTCACAGCTTCAAGGCCTCAGTTAGGGAAAGCTTCAGGGCCTGAGTTAGGGACAGCCTCAGTTCTTAACATAGGGACAGCGACAGGGCTTTCTTAGGGACAGTGTCAGGACCTTGGTTAGAAATATGTCAGGATATTAACTCAGGCTAGTGTCCCGTTTTTAGTTATTGCTGACAGCAGGGCCTATATTAGGGGCAAATTCTGAGCCTTACTTCGAGACAGTGTCAGGGCCTGAGTTAGGACTAGCATCAGAGCCCTTGTAAAGTACAGTGTCAGGGACTGAGTTAGGTGTAGTGTCAGGGCATTAGTTAGGGACAGTGTCAGCGCCTCAGTTAGGATGAGCCTCCAACCTCAGTTAGGGACAGCTTGACGGCCTCGGGACTAATTTCAGGCTCTTAGTTCGAGACAGCATCAGGGATTTAGTTAGCATAAGAGGCTCGACAATAGCTAAAGACAAGTTTAGGTTAAGATCTAGGGATAGTGTCAGGAAATGACCTAGGGAGAGTGGCAAGACCATAGCTAATTAGAGCATCAGTGCCTAATTTAGGCCCAGTGTCAGGGCTTCAGGTAGGGACAGAGTCTTAGCCTGACTTAGGGAGAGCGACAGGGCCTGAGTGATGCCTAGAGTCAGGGCCTTAGCTACGGACAGCGTCAGGGCATGACATAGGATCAACATAAGGGTCTCTGTAAGATCAGCATTAGAGTTTCGTTCAAGACATTATCAGGACCTCTGTGAGGGACAGCCTCAGGGCCTCACTTAGGGACAGTGTCAGGGCTAACTTTGGGAGAGTTTCAGGACCTTGGTAAGACATGGGTCAGGGTATTAGCTCAGGATAATGTCAGGAGTTTAGATATTGATGGTAGCAGCGCCTACGTTAGGGAAAGTTTCAAGGCGTTAGTTAGGAGTAGCGGGCCTCTGATAGGTCCAGTGTCAGATCCTCAGTTAGCAATAGTGTTAGGGCCTTAGTTAGGGACAGTGTCAGGGCCGGATGTAGGGCGAGCATCTAGGCCTTCGTTCGGGACAGGTTCATGGTCTTGGGACTAAATTCCGTGCCTGAGGTAGGCACAGCCTAAGGGCTTCAGTTAGCATAAGAGGCAGGACATTAGCTAGTCACCGTGTCAGTTTAACATCTAGGGAAAGTGTCAGGAAATGACCTAAGGATAGTGTGAAGACCTTTGTTACGGAGACTCTCAGGGCCTTATTCAGAACCAGTGTTAGGGGTTCAGGTAGGGACAGCATCAGAGCCTGACTTAGGGAGAGCGATAGGGTCTGAGTGAGGCCTAGCATCAGACACTTAGTGGGGGACACTATCGGGGCATGACTTAGGAGCAGCATCAGGGCCTCTGTTGGATCAGCCTTAGGGTCTTAGTTAAAGTCATGATCAGGGTCTGAGTTAGTCACAGCATCAAGGCCTGAGTTAGTTAGGGAAAGCTTCAGGGCCTCACTTAGGGACAGCGTCCGGGCTTACTTTGGGACAGTTTCAGGACCTTGGTAAGACATGGGTCAGGTTATTAGCTCCGGATAATGTCAGGACTTTCGATGTTGATGGCAGCAGGCCTTGGTTAGAGACAGTGTCAGGCCCTGAGTTACGACTAGCATCAGAGCCTTTGTTAGGTACAATGTACGGGACTGAATTAGGAGTAGAGTCAGGGCCTTAGTTAGTGACAGTTTCAGGGCCTGACTTAGGGAGAGCGACAGGGCCTGAGTGAGGCTTAGCATCAGGCCCTTAGCTGGGCACACTGTCAGGGCATGACTTTGGAGCAGCCTCAGCGTCTTTGCTGGATCAGCATTAAGGTCTTCGTTAGGTACATGATCAGGGCCTGAATTAGTCACAGCTTCAAGGCTTCAGTTAAGGAAAGCTTCAGGGCCTGAGTTAGGGACAGCCTCAGGTCTTCACTTAGGGACAGCGTCAGGGCTTACTTTGGGACAGTTTCAGGACCTTGGAAAGACATAGGTCAGGATAGTAGCTCAGGATAATGGCAGGACTTTTGATAGTGATGGCAGCAGGGCCTTAGTTACAGACGGTTTCAGGGCCTGAGTTAGGCCTCGCATCAGAGACTTTGTTAGGTACAGTGGAAGGGACTGAGTTAGGAGTAGTGTCAGGGCCTTGCTTAGGGACAGTGTCAGGGTCTGATTTAGGTGTACTGTCTGAGACCTATTTAGGGACAGTGCTAGGGCCTGAGTTAGGATTAGTGTCAAGGCCTTATTGAGGACCAATTTCAGGGCCTTAGTTTGGACTAGCATAAGAGCCATTGTTAGGAATCGTATGAGGGCCTGAGTTAGGCATACTATCAGGGCCTTAGTTAGGGAGAGTTTTAGGGCCTGAGTTAGGATTAGTGTCAAGGCCTTATTTAGGACCAATTTTAGGGCTTTAGTTTGGACTAGCAACAAAGCCTTTGTTAGGTAGCATGTCGGGGCCTCAGTTAGGTGTAGTGTCAGGGCCATTGTTAGGGACAGTATCAGGGCCTGACTTAGGAGAAGTTCAGGGCCTTAGCCAGGGAAAGTGTCAGGGCCTTAGTTAGGGACATTATCAGGGCCTGAATTAGCAGTAGTGTCAAAAGTCCTTAGTGAGGAGAGTAAGGAGTAAGTCAGGACTCAGGCCCTGACCCTGTTCTTAAATAAGGCCCTGACATTACCTGTAACACAGGTCCTGATCTGATTCCTATCATAGGCGCTGATGTTGGACTTAACTAAGGCCCTGACACTGGTCCTAACTAAAGCTGTGACACTACTCTTAACTCAGGCCCTGACACTGTCCCTAACAAAGCCTCTGACACTACTCCTAAATCAGGCACTGACACTGTCCCTAACTAAGGCCCTGACATACACCTAACTCAGGCCCTGACCCTGTCTCTAACTAAGGCCCTGATACTACTCCAAACTCAGCACTGACACTGTCACTAACTAAGGCCCTGACACTATTCATAGCTCACGCCCTAACACAACTCCGAAATCATGCCCTGACAGTGTCCCTAACTAAGGCCCTGACACTATTGCTAACTCAGGCGCTGACACAATACTTAAGGAAGGCCCTGACATTACTCCTAACTCAGGCCCTGAAAAGGTCCCTAACTAAGGCCGACACAACTCCTAACTCAGGCACTAACACTGTCCCTAAATAAGGCCCTGAAACTATTCCTAACTGAGGCGCTGATACAATAACTAACGAAGGCACTGGTGCTACTCCTAACTAAGGCCCTGACACTACTCCTATCTCAAGCAATGACACTGTCCCTAACTTAGGCCCTGACTCTACTCCTGACTCAGGCACTGACACTGGCCCTACCTTAGGCCCTGACACTACTCCTAACTAAGCAACTGACACTGTCCCTAACTAAGGCCCGGATACTACTCCTTACTCAGGCACTGACAATATCACTAACTAAGGCCGTGACACTACTCCCAAAATAGGCACTGAGACTGTCCCGAAATATGCCCTGACAGTACTCCGAACTCAGGCACTGACACTGTCCTTAACTAAGGCCCTGATACTACTTCCACCTCAGGCACTGACACTCTCCCTAAGTAAGCCCTGACATTACTCCCAATTCCGGCATTGACACTTTCGCTTACTAAGGCCCTGAAACTACTCACAACTCAGGCCCTTACACTGTTACTAACTACCGGTCTCAGACTACTCCTAACTCAGGCCCTGGCACTGTCCGTAACTTAGGCTCTGGCACTATTCCTAACTCAGACACTGACGCTGTCCCTTAACTAAGGGTCTGACACTCCTCCCAACTCAGACAGTGACACTCTATCAATTTAAGGCCTTGACACTACTCTTAACTCAGGCCCTGACACAGTCCATAATAAAGACCCTGAAACTAATCCCAACTCAGGCCCTGGCACTGTCCGTAACTAAGGGCCTGACACTACTTCCATCTCAGCAACTGACACCATCCCTAACTATGGCCCTGACACTATTCCCAACTCAGGCACTGACACTGTCACTAAATAAGGCCATTACACTTCTCTTAACTCAACAACTGGCACTCTCCGTAACTAAGGCTTTGACACAATACTTAACTCATGCCCTGACACTGTCCTTAACTAAGACCCTGAGAGTACTCCCAACTCAGTCACTGACACTGTTCCTAACTACGGCCCAGAGACTACTCCCAATTCAGGCCCTGACACTGTCCCTAACTAAGGCACTGATATGACTCCCAACTCAGGCACTGACACTGTCCCTAACTAAGGCCCTGACACTACTCCCAACTCAGGCACTGACACTGTCCCTAACTAAGGCCCTGACACGACTCCCATCTCAGCCACTGACACTGTCCCTAAGGCCCTGACACTACCTCCAACTCAGGCACTGACACTATCCCTAACTACAGCCCTGACACTTCTCCTAACTCAGGCACTTACTAATGTCCTGACACAACTCCCAACTCAGGCACTGACATTGTTCCTAACAAAGGCCCTGACACTAATCCCAACATAGGCACTGAGACTGTCCCGAAATACGCCCTGACAGTACTCCCAACTCAGGCACTGACACTGTCCCTAACTAAGGCCCTGACACTACTCCCAAACTAGGCACTGACATTGTCCCTAACTAAGGCCCTGACATTACTCTCAACTCAGGCACTAACACTGTCCCTAACTAAGGACTTGACACTCCTCTTAACTCAGGCCCTGGCACAGTCCCTAACAAAGGCCTGCCACTTCCCCCAACTCTGGCACTGAGAGTGTCCCTAACTACGGCCATCACACTACTCCTAACTCAGGCACTGATGCTATCCCTAACTAAGGCTCTGACACTACTCCCAACACAGGCATTGACACTGTCCCTAACTAAGGCCCTCACACTACTACTTACTTAGGCACTGACACGCTACCTAACTAAGGCCCTGAGACTACTTCTACCTCAGACCCTGACACTGTCCCTAACCAAGGGCCTGATACTACTCCCAACACAGGCACTGACACTCTCCCTAACTAAGGCCTTGACACTACTTTTAACTCATGCCCTGAAGCTGTCCCAAAAGAGACCCTGAGACTATTCCCAACTCAGGCACTGACACTCTCCCTAACTAAGACCCTGACACTACTCCCATCTCAGCCACTGACACTGTCCCTAATGCCCTGACACTACTTCCAACTCAGGCACTGACACTGTCCCTAACTAGGCCCTGACACTACTCCCAACTCAGGCACTGACACTGTCACTAACTAAGGCCCTGACATAACTGCCAACTCCGGCACTGACACTTTCTCTAACTACGGCCCTGAAACTACTCACAACTCAGGCCCTGACACTGTTCCTAAATACCGGTCTCAGACTACTCCTAACTTAGGCCCTGACACTATTCCTAACACAGTCCCTGACACTGTCCCTAACTAAGGTCCTGAGACTATTCCTAACTCAGACCCTGACACTGTCCATAACTTAGGCCATGTCACTACTCCCAACTCAGGCACTGACGCTGTTCCTAACTAAGGGTCTGACACTACTCCAAACTGAGACACTGACACTCTTCCAAATTAAGGCCTTGACACTACTCTTAACTCAGGCCCTGACACTGTCCATAATAAAGACCCTGACAAAAATCCCAACTTAGGCACTGACAATGTCCGTAACTAAGGCCCTGACACTATTCCCATCTCAGCCACTGACACTGTCCCTAACTATGGCCCTGACACTACTCCCAATGCAAGCACTGGCGCTGTCCCTAACTAAGGCACTGGCACTACTCCCAACTCGCCCTGGCGCTGTCCCTAACTAAGGCTCTGACACTACTCCCAATTCAGGCAATGACAGTGTCCCTAACTGAGGCAATGATACTACTCCCAACTCAAGCACTAAGGCTCTGGATCATTGTGATGACCAGCGCCATGGAGCATTGTGATGACAAGGGCGTGGAGCATTGTGATGACAGTGGTCATGGAACATTGTGACGATAAGGGCATCGAGCCGAGTTAGGGACAGTCTAGCGGCCTTGGGACTAAATTCAGTGCCTGAATTAGGCACAGCATAAGGTCTTTAGTTAGCATACGAGGTAGGACATTAGCTCGGGACAGGGTTAAGGTAAAGGCTTGGAATCGTGTCAGCAAATGACCTAAGGATAGTGTGAAGACCTTTGTTACTGAGACTCTCAGGGACTTCTTCAGAAGCAGTGTTAGGGCTTCAGGTAGGGACAGCATCAGGGCCTGACTTAGGGAGAGCGACAGGGCCTGAGTGAGGCCTAATGTCAGGCCCTTAGCTGGGGACACTGTCAGGGAATGACTTAGGAGCAGCATCAGTGCCTTTGTTGGATCAGCTTTAGGCTCTTAGGTAAAGACATGACCGGAGCCCTAGTTAGTCACAGCGTCAAGGCCTCAGTTAGGGAAAGCTTCAGGGTCTGAGTTACAGACAGCCTCAGGTCTTCACTTAAAGACAGCCACAGGGCTTTCTTAGGGACAGTGTCAGGACCTTGGTTAGAAATGAGTCAGGATATTAGCTCAGGAGAGTGTCAGGATTTTAGTTTTTGCTGGCACCAGGGCCTCTATTAAGGACAGATTCCGGGCCTTTGTTAGATTCAGTGTCATGGCCTTAGTTAGGAGTAGTCAGGGCCTTAGTTAGGGAGAGCATGAGGGTTTCAGTTCGCATAAGATGCAGGAGATTATCTCGGGACAGAGTCAGGTTCCAGGCCAGAGATAGTGAAAGGAAATGACCAAGGGATAACGAGAAGACCTTAGTTATTGAGAGCATCAGGGCCTTAGTTAGCAGCAGCGTGAGCACCTTAATCAGGACCAGCGCCAGGGCTTGATGTATGGACAGCATCAGAGCCTAACTAAGGTACAGCAACAGGGCCTAAGTGAGGCCTATCTTTAGGGCCTGAGTAAGGGACAGTATCAGGGCATGACTTAGGAGCAGCATAAAGGCCTCTGTAGGATCAGCATTAGGGTCTTCGTTAAAGCTATTATCAGGGCCTCAGTTAGGGATAGCCTCAAGGCCTCACTTAGGGACAGCGTCAGGGCTTACTTTGGGAAAGTTTCAGGACCTTGGTAAGACATGGGTCAGGCTATTAGCTCAGGATAATATCAGGTGTTCAGATATTGACGGCAGCAGGGCCTTAGTTAGAGGCAGTGTCAGGGCCTAAGTTAGGACTAGCATCAGAGCCTTTGTTAGGTACAGTGTCAGTGACTGAGTTAGGTGTAGTGTCAGAGCCTTAGTTAGGGACAGTGTCAGGGCCTGCATTAGGACGAGCCTCCAGGCCTCAGTTAGGGACAGGTTCACGGCCTCGGACCTAAATTCAGGGCCTCATTTAGGGACAGAATCAGGGATTTAGCTAGCATAAGGGAATCTACAGCTGAAAGCAACCTGAACACCACCTCAAGCAGATGCAGAAGTGAACCATGCATGCTCCTATGAAGGAATATTCCACAGCAGTTGAGTACATTTTGTTTAAAGTTAGTAACACTATAAAAATTATGTTTGGAAGAAAACTATATTCAGAAGATGAAAGAATCTCGTTCTAAAGAATCTCTTTAGCTAATCTCGACATTAGCTAAAGAGAAGGTTAGGTTAAGGTCTAGGGAGAGTGTCAGGAAATGACCTAGGGATAGTGTCAAGACCTTAGTTACTTAGCACATCAGGACCTAATTTAGGAGCAGTGAGTGTCAGGGCTTCGGGTAGGAACAGCGTCAGAGCCTGACTTAGGGAGTGGGACAGGGCCTGAGTGAGGCCTAGCGTCAGGGCCTTAGCTAGAGACAGTGTCAAGGCATGACTTAGGAGCAGCCTAAGAGCCATGGTAGGATCAGCCTCAGGGGCTATGTTAAAGATATTATCAGGGCCTCTGTTAGGGACAGCCTCAAGGCCTCACTTCGAGACAGCATCAGGGCTTCCTTAGGGACAGTTTCAGGACCTTGGTAAGAGATGGGTCAAGAAATTAGCTCAGGATAGTGTCAGGACTTTAGCTATTGACGGCAGCAGGGCCTTAGTTAGGGACAGTGTCAGGCCCTGAATTAGGACGAACATCGAGGCCTTAGGTACGGAGAGGGTCACAGCCTCGAGAGTAATTTTAGGCCCTTAGTTAAGGACAGCAGCAGGGCTGTAGTTAGCATAAGAGGCACGACACTTCCTAAGGACAGGCTCAGGTTATGGTCTAGGGAGAGTGTCAGGAAAGGACCTAAGCATAGTGTCAAAACCTTAGTTACTGAGAGTATCAGATCCTTATTTAGAACCGGTGTCAGGGCTGCAGGTAGAGACAGCATCAGAGCCTGACTTAGGCAGAGCGACAGGGCCTGAGTGAGGCCTAGCGTCAGGCCCTTAGCTGAGGACACTGTCAGGGCATGACTTAGGAACAGAATCAGCGCCTCTGTTGGATCAGCCTTAGCGTCTTTGTTACAGATATGATCAGGGTCTGACTTAGTCACAGCTTCAAGGCCTCAGTTAGGGAAAGCTTCAGGGCCTGAGTTAGGGACAGCCTCAGTTCTTAACATAGGGACAGCGACAGGGCTTTCTTAGGGACAGTGTCAGGACCTTGGTTAGAAATATGTCAGGATATTAACTCAGGCTAGTGTCCAGTTTTTAGTTATTGCTGACAGCAGGGCCTATATTAGGGGCAAATTCTGAGCCTTACTTCGAGACAGTGTCAGGGCCTGAGTTAGGACTAGCATCAGAGCCCTTGTAAAGTACAGTGTCAGGGACTGAGTTAGGTGTAGTGTCAGGGCTTTAGTTAGGGACAGTGTCAGCGCCTCAGTTAGGATGAGCCTCCAACCTCAGTTAGGGACAGCTTGACGGCCTCGGGACTAATTTCAGGCTCTTAGTTCGAGACAGCATCAGGGATTTAGTTAGCATAAGAGGCTCGACAATAGCTAAAGACAAGTTTAGGTTAAGATCTAGGGATAGTGTCAGGAAATGACCTAGGGATAGTGGCAAGACCATAGCTAATTAGAGCATCAGTGCCTAATTTAGGCCCAGTGTCAGGGCTTCAGGTAGGGACAGAGTCTTAGCCTGACTTAGGGAGAGTGACAGGGCCTGAGTGATGCCTAGAGTCAGGGCCTTAGCTACGGACAGCGTCAGGGCATGACATAGGATCAACATAAGGGTCTCTGTAAGATCAGCATTAGAGTTTCGTTCAAGACATTATCAGGACCTCTGTGAGGGACAGCCTCAGGGCCTCACTTAGGGAGAGTGTCAGGGCTAACTTTGGGAGAGTTTCAGGACCTTGGTAAGACATGGGTCAGGGTATTACCTCCGGATAATGTCAGGACTTTCGATGTTGATGGCAGCAGGCCTTGGTTAGAGACAGTGTCAGGCCCTGAGTTATGACTAGCATCAGAGCCTTTGTTAGATACAATGTACGGGACTGAATTACGAGTAGAGTCAGGGCCTTAGTTAGTGACAGTGTCAGGGCCTGACTTAGGGAGAGCGACAGGGCCTGAGTGAGGCTTAGCATCAGGCCCTTAGCTGGGCACACTGTCAGGGCATGACTTTGGAGCAGCATCAGCGTCTTTGCTGGATCAGCATTAAGGTCTTCGTTAGGTACATGATCAGGGCCTGAATTAGTCACAGCTTCAAGGCTTCACTTAAGGAAAGCTTCAGGGCCTGAGTTAGGGACAGCCTCAGGTCTTCACTTAGGGACAGCGTCAGGGCTTACTTTGGGACAGTTTCAGGACCTTGGAAAGACATAGGTCAGGATAGTAGCTCAGGATAATGGCAGGACTTTTGATAGTGATGGCAGCAGGGCCTTAGTTACAGACGGTTTCAGGGCCTGAGTTAGGCCTCGCATCAGAGACTTTGTTAGGTACAGTGGAAGGGACTGAGTTAGGAGTAGTGTCAGGGCCTTGCTTAGGGACAGTGTCAGGGTCTGATTTAGGTGTACTGTCTGAGACCTATTTAGGGACAGTGCTAGGGCCTGAGTTAGGATTAGTGTCAAGGCCTTATTGAGGACCAATTTCAGGGCCTTAGTTTGGACTAGCATAAGAGCCATTGTTAGGAATCGTATGAGGGCCTGAGTTAGGCATACTATCAGGGCCTTAGTTAGGGAGAGTTTTAGGGCCTGAGTTAGGATTAGTGTCAAGGCCTTATTTAGGACCAATTTTAGGGCTTTAGTTTGGACTAGCAACAAAGCCTTTGTTAGGTAGCATGTCGGGGCCTCAGTTAGGTGTAGTGTCAGGGCCATTGTTAGGGACAGTATCAGGGCCTGACTTAGGAGAAGTTCAGGGCCTTAGCCAGGGAAAGTGTCAGGGCCTTAGTTAGGGACATTATCAGGGCCTGAATTAGCAGTAGTGTCAAAAGTCCTTAGTGAGGAGAGTAAGGAGTAAGTCAGGACTCAGGCCCTGACCCTGTTCTTAAATAAGGCCCTGACATTACCTGTAACACAGGTCCTGATCTGATTCCTATCATAGGCGCTGATGTTGGACTTAACTAAGGCCCTGACACTGGTCCTAACTAAAGCTGTGACACTACTCTTAACTCAGGCCCTGACACTGTCCCTAACCAAGCCTCTGACACTACTCCTAAATCAGGCACTGACACTGTCCCTAACTAAGGCCCTGACATACACCTAACTCAGGCCCTGACCCTGTCTCTAACTAAGGCCCTGATACTACTCCAAACTCAGCACTGACACTGTCACTAACTAAGGCCCTGACACTATTCATAGCTCACGCCCTAACACAACTCCGAAATCATGCCCTGACAGTGTCCCTAACTAAGGCCCTGACACTATTGCTAACTCAGGCGCTGACACAATACTTAAGGAAGGCCCTGACATTACTCCTAACTCAGGCCCTGAAAAGGTCCCTAACTAAGGCCGACACAACTCCTAACTCAGGCACTAACACTGTCCCTAAATAAGGCCCTGAAACTATTCCTAACTGAGGCGCTGATACAATAACTAACGAAGGCACTGATGCTACTCCTAACTAAGGCCCTGACACTACTCCTATCTCAAGCAATGACACTGTCCCTAACTTAGGCCCTGACTCTACTCCTGACTCAGGCACTGACACTGGCCCTACCTTAGGCCCTGACACTACTCCTAACTAAGCAACTGACACTGTCCCTAACTAAGGCCCGGATACTACTCCTTACTCAGGCACTGACAATATCACTAACTAAGGCCGTGACACTACTCCCAAAATAGGCACTGAGACTGTCCCGAAATATGCCCTGACAGTACTCCGAACTCAGGCACTGACACTGTCCTTAACTAAGGCCCTGATACTACTTCCACCTCAGGCACTGACACTCTCCCTAAGTAAGCCCTGACATTACTCCCAATTCCGGCATTGACACTTTCGCTTACTAAGGCCCTGAAACTACTCACAACTCAGGCCCTTACACTGTTACTAACTACCGGTCTCAGACTACTCCTAACTCAGGCCCTGGCACTGTCCGTAACTTAGGCTCTGGCACTATTCCTAACTCAGACACTGACGCTGTCCCTTAACTAAGGGTCTGACACTCCTCCCAACTCAGACAGTGACACTCTATCAATTTAAGGCCTTGACACTACTCTTAACTCAGGCCCTGACACAGTCCATAATAAAGACCCTGAAACTAATCCCAACTCAGGCCCTGGCACTGTCCGTAACTAAGGGCCTGACACTACTTCCATCTCAGCAACTGACACCATCCCTAACTATGGCCCTGACACTATTCCCAACTCAGGCACTGACACTGTCACTAAATAAGGCCATTACACTTCTCTTAACTCAACAACTGGCACTCTCCGTAACTAAGGCTTTGACACAATACTTAACTCATGCCCTGACACTGTCCTTAACTAAGACCCTGAGAGTACTCCCAACTCAGTCACTGACACTGTTCCTAACTACGGCCCAGAGACTACTCCCAATTCAGGCCCTGACACTGTCCCTAACTAAGGCACTGATATGACTCCCAACTCAGGCACTGACACTGTCCCTAACTAAGGCCCTGACACTACTCCCAACTCAGGCACTGACACTGTCCCTAACTAAGGCCCTGACACGACTCCCATCTCAGCCACTGACACTGTCCCTAAGGCCCTGACACTACCTCCAACTCAGGCACTGACACTATCCCTAACTACAGCCCTGACACTTCTCCTAACTCAGGCACTTACTAATGTCCTGACACAACTCCCAACTCAGGCACTGACATTGTTCCTAACAAAGGCCCTGACACTAATCCCAACATAGGCACTGAGACTGTCCCGAAATACGCCCTGACAGTACTCCCAACTCAGGCACTGACACTGTCCCTAACTAAGGCCCTGACACTACTCCCAAACTAGGCACTGACATTGTCCCTAACTAAGGCCCTGACATTACTCTCAACTCAGGCACTAACACTGTCCCTAACTAAGGACTTGACACTCCTCTTAACTCAGGCCCTGGCACAGTCCCTAACAAAGGCCTGCCACTTCCCCCAACTCTGGCACTGAGAGTGTCCCTAACTACGGCCATCACACTACTCCTAACTCAGGCACTGATGCTATCCCTAACTAAGGCTCTGACACTACTCCCAACACAGGCATTGACACTGTCCCTAACTAAGGCCCTCACACTACTACTTACTTAGGCACTGACACGCTACCTAACTAAGGCCCTGAGACTACTTCTACCTCAGACCCTGACACTGTCCCTAACCAAGGGCCTGATACTACTCCCAACACAGGCACTGACACTCTCCCTAACTAAGGCCTTGACACTACTTTTAACTCATGCCCTGAAGCTGTCCCAAAAGAGACCCTGAGACTATTCCCAACTCAGGCACTGACACTCTCCCTAACTAAGACCCTGACACTACTCCCATCTCAGCCACTGACACTGTCCCTAATGCCCTGACACTACTTCCAACTCAGGCACTGACACTGTCCCTAACTAGGCCCTGACACTACTCCCAACTCAGGCACTGACACTGTCACTAACTAAGGCCCTGACATAACTGCCAACTCCGGCACTGACACTTTCTCTAACTACGGCCCTGAAACTACTCACAACTCAGGCCCTGACACTGTTCCTAACTACCGGTCTCAGACTACTCCTAACTTAGGCCCTGACACTATTCCTAACACAGTCCCTGACACTGTCCCTAACTAAGGTCCTGAGACTATTCCTAACTCAGACCCTGACACTGTCCATAACTTAGGCCATGTCACTACTCCCAACTCAGGCACTGACGCTGTTCCTAACTAAGGGTCTGACACTACTCCAAACTGAGACACTGACACTCTTCCAAATTAAGGCCTTGACACTACTCTTAACTCAGGCCCTGACACTGTCCATAATAAAGACCCTGACAAAAATCCCAACTTAGGCACTGACAATGTCCGTAACTAAGGCCCTGACACTATTCCCATCTCAGCCACTGACACTGTCCCTAACTATGGCCCTGACACTACTCCCAATGCAAGCACTGGCGCTGTCCCTAACTAAGGCACTGGCACTACTCCCAACTCGCCCTGGCGCTGTCCCTAACTAAGGCTCTGACACTACTCCCAATTCAGGCAATGACAGTGTCCCTAACTGAGGCAATGATACTACTCCCAACTCAAGCACTAAGGCTCTGGATCATTGTGATGACCAGCGCCATGGAGCATTGTGATGACAAGGGCGTGGAGCATTGTGATGACAGTGGTCATGGAACATTGTGACGATAAGGGCATCGAGCCGAGTTAGGGACAGTCTAGCGGCCTTGGGACTAAATTCAGTGCCTGAATTAGGCACAGCATAAGGTCTTTAGTTAGCATACGAGGTAGGACATTAGCTCGGGACAGGGTTAAGGTAAAGGCTTGGAATCGTGTCAGCAAATGACCTAAGGATAGTGTGAAGACCTTTGTTACTGAGACTCTCAGGGACTTCTTCAGAAGCAGTGTTAGGGCTTCAGGTAGGGACAGCATCAGGGCCTGACTTAGGGAGAGCGACAGGGCCTGAGTGAGGCCTAATGTCAGGCCCTTAGCTGGGGACACTGTCAGGGAATGACTTAGGAGCAGCATCAGTGCCTTTGTTGGATCAGCTTTAGGCTCTTAGGTAAAGACATGACCGGAGCCCTAGTTAGTCACAGCGTCAAGGCCTCAGTTAGGGAAAGCTTCAGGGTCTGAGTTACAGACAGCCTCAGGTCTTCACTTAAAGACAGCCACAGGGCTTTCTTAGGGACAGTGTCAGGACCTTGGTTAGAAATGAGTCAGGATATTAGCTCAGGAGAGTGTCAGGATTTTAGTTTTTGCTGGCACCAGGGCCTCTATTAAGGACAGATTCCGGGCCTTTGTTAGATTCAGTGTCATGGCCTTAGTTAGGAGTAGTCAGGGCCTTAGTTAGGGAGAGCATGAGGGTTTCAGTTCGCATAAGATGCAGGAGATTATCTCGGGACAGAGTCAGGTTCCAGGCCAGAGATAGTGAAAGGAAATGACCAAGGGATAACGAGAAGACCTTAGTTATTGAGAGCATCAGGGCCTTAGTTAGCAGCAGCGTGAGCACCTTAATCAGGACCAGCGCCAGGGCTTGATGTATGGACAGCATCAGAGCCTAACTAAGGTACAGCAACAGGGCCTAAGTGAGGCCTATCTTTAGGGCCTGAGTAAGGGACAGTATCAGGGCATGACTTAGGAGCAGCATAAAGGCCTCTGTAGGATCAGCATTAGGGTCTTCGTTAAAGCTATTATCAGGGCCTCCGTTAGGGATAGCCTCAAGGCCTCACTTAGGGACAGCGTCAGGGCTTACTTTGGGAAAGTTTCAGGACCTTGGTAAGACATGGGTCAGGCTATTAGCTCAGGATAATATCAGGTGTTCAGATATTGACGGCAGCAGGGCCTTAGTTAGAGGCAGTGTCAGGGCCTAAGTTAGGACTAGCATCAGAGCCTTTGTTAGGTACAGTGTCAGTGACTGAGTTAGGTGTAGTGTCAGAGCCTTAGTTAGGGACAGTGTCAGGGCCTGCATTAGGACGAGCCTCCAGGCCTCAGTTAGGGACAGGTTCACGGCCTCGGACCTAAATTCAGGGCCTCATTTAGGGACAGAATCAGGGATTTAGCTAGCATAAGGGAATCTACAGCTGAAAGCAACCTGAACACCACCTCAAGCAGATGCAGAAGTGAACCATGCACGCTCCTATGAAGGAATATTCCACAGCAGTTGAGTACATTTTGTTTAAAGTTAGTAACACTATAAAAATTATGTTTGGAAGAAAACTATATTCAGAAGATGAAAGAATCTCGTTCTAAAGAATCTCTTTAGCTAATCTCGACATTAGCTAAAGAGAAGGTTAGGTTAAGGTCTAGGGAGAGTGTCACGAAATGACCTAGGGATAGTGTCAAGACCTTAGTTACTTAGCACATCAGGACCTAATTTAGGAGCAGTGAGTGTCAGGGCTTCGGGTAGGAACAGCGTCAGAGCCTGACTTAGGGAGTGGGACAGGGCCTGAGTGAGGCCTAGCGTCAGGGCCTTAGCTAGAGACAGTGTCAAGGCATGACTTAGGAGCAGCCTAAGAGCCATGGTAGGATCAGCCTCAGGGGCTATGTTAAAGATATTATCAGGGCCTCTGTTAGGGACAGCCTCAAGGCCTCACTTCGAGACAGCATCAGGGCTTCCTTAGGGACAGTTTCAGGACCTTGGTAAGAGATGGGTCAAGAAATTAGCTCAGGATAGTGTCAGGACTTTAGCTATTGACGGCAGCAGGGCCTTAGTTAGGGACAGTGTCAGGCCCTGAATTAGGACGAACATCGAGGCCTTAGGTACGGAGAGGGTCACAGCCTCGAGAGTAATTTTAGGCCCTTAGTTAAGGACAGCAGCAGGGCTGTAGTTAGCATAAGAGGCACGACACTTCCTAAGGACAGGCTCAGGTTATGGTCTAGGGAGAGTGTCAGGAAAGGACCTAAGCATAGTGTCAAAACCTTAGTTACTGAGAGTATCAGATCCTTATTTAGAACCGGTGTCAGGGCTGCAGGTAGAGACAGCATCAGAGCCTGACTTAGGCAGAGCGACAGGGCCTGAGTGAGGCCTAGCGTCAGGCCCTTAGCTGAGGACACTGTCAGGGCATGACTTAGGAACAGAATCAGCGCCTCTGTTGGATCAGCCTTAGCGTCTTTGTTACAGATATGATCAGGGTCTGACTTAGTCACAGCTTCAAGGCCTCAGTTAGGGAAAGCTTCAGGGCCTGAGTTAGGGACAGCCTCAGTTCTTAACATAGGGACAGCGACAGGGCTTTCTTAGGGACAGTGTCAGGACCTTGGTTAGAAATATGTCAGGATATTAACTCAGGCTAGTGTCCAGTTTTTAGTTATTGCTGACAGCAGGGCCTATATTAGGGGCAAATTCTGAGCCTTACTTCGAGACAGTGTCAGGGCCTGAGTTAGGACTAGCATCAGAGCCCTTGTAAAGTACAGTGTCAGGGACTGAGTTAGGTGTAGTGTCAGGGCTTTAGTTAGGGACAGTGTCAGCGCCTCAGTTAGGATGAGCCTCCAACCTCAGTTAGGGACAGCTTGACGGCCTCGGGACTAATTTCAGGCTCTTAGTTCGAGACAGCATCAGGGATTTAGTTAGCATAAGAGGCTCGACAATAGCTAAAGACAAGTTTAGGTTAAGATCTAGGGATAGTGTCAGGAAATGACCTAGGGATAGTGGCAAGACCATAGCTAATTAGAGCATCAGTGCCTAATTTAGGCCCAGTGTCAGGGCTTCAGGTAGGGACAGAGTCTTAGCCTGACTTAGGGAGAGTGACAGGGCCTGAGTGATGCCTAGAGTCAGGGCCTTAGCTACGGACAGCGTCAGGGCATGACATAGGATCAACATAAGGGTCTCTGTAAGATCAGCATTAGAGTTTCGTTCAAGACATTATCAGGACCTCTGTGAGGGACAGACTCAGGGCCTCACTTAGGGAGAGTGTCAGGGCTAACTTTGGGAGAGTTTCAGGACCTTGGTAAGACATGGGTCAGGGTATTAGCTCCGGATAATGTCAGGACTTTCGATGTTGATGGCAGCAGGCCTTGGTTAGAGACAGTGTCAGGCCCTGAGTTACGACTAGCATCAGAGCCTTTGTTAGATACAATGTACGGGACTGAATTACGAGTAGAGTCAGGGCCTTAGTTAGTGACAGTGTCAGGGCCTGACTTAGGGAGAGCGACAGGGCCTGAGTGAGGCTTAGCATCAGGCCCTTAGCTGGGCACACTGTCAGGGCATGACTTTGGAGCAGCATCAGCGTCTTTGCTGGATCAGCATTAAGGTCTTCGTTAGGTACATGATCAGGGCCTGAATTAGTCACAGCTTCAAGGCTTCACTTAAGGAAAGCTTCAGGGCCTGAGTTAGGGACAGCCTCAGGTCTTCACTTAGGGACAGCGTCAGGTCTTACTTTGGGACAGTTTCAGGACCTTGGAAAGACATAGGTCAGGATATTAGCTCAGGATAATGGCAGGACTTTTGATAGTGATGGCAGCAGGGCCTTAGTTACAGACGGTTTCAGGGCCTGAGTTAGGCCTCGCATCAGAGACTTTGTTAGGTACAGTGGAAGGGACTGAGTTAGGAGTAGTGTCAGGGCCTTGCTTAGGGACAGTGTCAGGGTCTGATTTAGGTGTACTGTCTGAGACCTAGTTAGGGACAGTGCTAGGGCCTGAGTTAGGATTAGTGTCAAGGCCTTATTGAGGACCAGTTTCAGGGCCTTAGTTTGGACTAGCATCAGAGCCATTGTTAGGAATCGTATGAGGGCCTGAGTTAGGCATACTATCAGGGCCTTAGTTAGGGAGAGTTTTAGGGCCTGAGTTAGGATTAGTGTCAAGGCCGTATTTAGGACCAATTTTAGGGCTTTAGTTTGGACTAGCAACAAAGCCTTTGTTAGGTAGCATGTCGGGGCCTCAGTTAGGTGTAGTGTCAGGGCCATTGTTAGGGACAGTATCAGGGCCTGACTTAGGAGAAGTTCAGGGCCTTAGCCAGGGAAAGTGTCAGGGCCTTAGTTAGGGACATTATCAGGGCCTGAATTAGCAGTAGTGTCAAAAGTCCTTAGTGAGGAGAGTAAGGAGTAAGTCAGGACTCAGGCCCTGACCCTGTTCTTAAATAAGGCTCTGACATTCCCTGTAACACAGGTCCTGATCTGATTCCTATCATAGGGGCTGATGTTGGACTTAACTAAGGCCCTGACACTGGTCCTAACTAAAGCTGTGACACTACTCTTAACTCAGGCCCTGACACTGTCCCTAACAAAGCCTCTGACACTACTCCTAAATCAGGCACTGACACTGTCCCTAACTAAGGCCCTGACATACACCTAACTCAGGCCCTGACACTGTCTCTAACTAAGGCCCTGATACTACTCCAAACTCAGCACTGACACTGTCACTAACTAAGGCCCTGACACTATTCATAGCTCACGCCCTAACACAACTCCGAAATCATGCCCTGACAATGTCCCTAACTAAGGCCCTGACACTATTGCTAACTCAGGCGCTGACACAATACTTAAGGAAGGCCCTGACATTACTCCTAACTCAGGCCCTGAAAAGGTCCCTAACTAAGGCCGACACAACTCCTAACTCAGGCACTAACACTGTCCCTAAATAAGGCCCTGAAACTATTCCTAACTGAGGCGCTGATACAATACCTAACGAAGGCACTGATGCTACTCCTAACTAAGGCCCTGACACTACTCCTATCTCAAGCAATGACACTGTCCCTAACTTAGGCCCTGACTCTACTCCTGACTCAGGCACTGACACTGGCCCTACCTTAGGCCCTGACACTACTCCTAACTAAGCAACTGACACTGTCCCTAACTAAGGCCCGGATACTACTCCTTACTCAGGCACTGACAATATCACTAACTAAGGCCGTGACACTACTCCCAAAATAGGCACTGAGACTGTCCCGAAATATGCCCTGACAGTACTCCGAACTCAGGCACTGACACTGTCCTTAACTAAGGCCCTGATACTACTTCCACCTCAGGCACTGACACTCTCCCTAAGTAAGCCCTGACATTACTCCCAATTCCGGCATTGACACTTTCGCTTACTAAGGCCCTGAAACTACTCACAACTCAGGCCCTTACACTGTTACTAACTACCGGTCTCAGACTACTCCTAACTCAGGCCCTGGCACTGTCCGTAACTTAGGCTCTGGCACTATTCCTAACTCAGACACTGACGCTGTCCCTTAACTAAGGGTCTGACACTCCTCCCAACTCAGACAGTGACACTCTATCAATTTAAGGCCTTGACACTACTCTTAACTCAGGCCCTGACACAGTCCATAATAAAGACCCTGAAACTAATCCCAACTCAGGCCCTGGCACTGTCCGTAACTAAGGGCCTGACACTACTTCCATCTCAGCAACTGACACCATCCCTAACTATGGCCCTGACACTATTCCCAACTCAGGCACTGACACTGTCACTAAATAAGGCCATTACACTTCTCTTAACTCAACAACTGGCACTCTCCGTAACTAAGGCTTTGACACAATACTTAACTCATGCCCTGACACTGTCCTTAACTAAGACCCTGAGAGTACTCCCAACTCAGTCACTGACACTGTTCCTAACTACGGCCCAGAGACTACTCCCAATTCAGGCCCTGACACTGTCCCTAACTAAGGCACTGATATGACTCCCAACTCAGGCACTGACACTGTCCCTAACTAAGGCCCTGACACTACTCCCAACTCAGGCACTGACACTGTCCCTAACTAAGGCCCTGACACGACTCCCATCTCAGCCACTGACACTGTCCCTAAGGCCCTGACACTACCTCCAACTCAGGCACTGACACTATCCCTAACTACAGCCCTGACACTTCTCCTAACTCAGGCACTTACTAATGTCCTGACACAACTCCCAACTCAGGCACTGACATTGTTCCTAACAAAGGCCCTGACACTAATCCCAACATAGGCACTGAGACTGTCCCGAAATACGCCCTGACAGTACTCCCAACTCAGGCACTGACACTGTCCCTAACTAAGGCCCTGACACTACTCCCAAACTAGGCACTGACATTGTCCCTAACTAAGGCCCTGACATTACTCTCAACTCAGGCACTAACACTGTCCCTAACTAAGGACTTGACACTCCTCTTAACTCAGGCCCTGGCACAGTCCCTAACAAAGGCCTGCCACTTCCCCCAACTCTGGCACTGAGAGTGTCCCTAACTACGGCCATCACACTACTCCTAACTCAGGCACTGATGCTATCCCTAACTAAGGCTCTGACACTACTCCCAACACAGGCATTGACACTGTCCCTAACTAAGGCCCTCACACTACTACTTACTTAGGCACTGACACGCTACCTAACTAAGGCCCTGAGACTACTTCTACCTCAGACCCTGACACTGTCCCTAACCAAGGGCCTGATACTACTCCCAACACAGGCACTGACACTCTCCCTAACTAAGGCCTTGACACTACTTTTAACTCATGCCCTGAAGCTGTCCCAAAAGAGACCCTGAGACTATTCCCAACTCAGGCACTGACACTCTCCCTAACTAAGACCCTGACACTACTCCCATCTCAGCCACTGACACTGTCCCTAATGCCCTGACACTACTTCCAACTCAGGCACTGACACTGTCCCTAACTAGGCCCTGACACTACTCCCAACTCAGGCACTGACACTGTCACTAACTAAGGCCCTGACATAACTGCCAACTCCGGCACTGACACTTTCTCTAACTACGGCCCTGAAACTACTCACAACTCAGGCCCTGACACTGTTCCTAACTACCGGTCTCAGACTACTCCTAACTTAGGCCCTGACACTATTCCTAACACAGTCCCTGACACTGTCCCTAACTAAGGTCCTGAGACTATTCCTAACTCAGACCCTGACACTGTCCATAACTTAGGCCATGTCACTACTCCCAACTCAGGCACTGACGCTGTTCCTAACTAAGGGTCTGACACTACTCCAAACTGAGACACTGACACTCTTCCAAATTAAGGCCTTGACACTACTCTTAACTCAGGCCCTGACACTGTCCATAATAAAGACCCTGACAAAAATCCCAACTTAGGCACTGACAATGTCCGTAACTAAGGCCCTGACACTATTCCCATCTCAGCCACTGACACTGTCCCTAACTATGGCCCTGACACTACTCCCAATGCAAGCACTGGCGCTGTCCCTAACTAAGGCACTGGCACTACTCCCAACTCGCCCTGGCGCTGTCCCTAACTAAGGCTCTGACACTACTCCCAATTCAGGCAATGACAGTGTCCCTAACTGAGGCAATGATACTACTCCCAACTCAAGCACTAAGGCTCTGGATCATTGTGATGACCAGCGCCATGGAGCATTGTGATGACAAGGGCGTGGAGCATTGTGATGACAGTGGTCATGGAACATTGTGACGATAAGGGCATCGAGCCGAGTTAGGGACAGTCTAGCGGCCTTGGGACTAAATTCAGTGCCTGAATTAGGCACAGCATAAGGTCTTTAGTTAGCATACGAGGTAGGACATTAGCTCGGGACAGGGTTAAGGTAAAGGCTTGGAATCGTGTCAGCAAATGACCTAAGGATAGTGTGAAGACCTTTGTTACTGAGACTCTCAGGGACTTCTTCAGAAGCAGTGTTAGGGCTTCAGGTAGGGACAGCATCAGGGCCTGACTTAGGGAGAGCGACAGGGCCTGAGTGAGGCCTAATGTCAGGCCCTTAGCTGGGGACACTGTCAGGGAATGACTTAGGAGCAGCATCAGTGCCTTTGTTGGATCAGCTTTAGGCTCTTAGGTAAAGACATGACCGGAGCCCTAGTTAGTCACAGCGTCAAGGCCTCAGTTAGGGAAAGCTTCAGGGTCTGAGTTACAGACAGCCTCAGGTCTTCACTTAAAGACAGCCACAGGGCTTTCTTAGGGACAGTGTCAGGACCTTGGTTAGAAATGAGTCAGGATATTAGCTCAGGAGAGTGTCAGGATTTTAGTTTTTGCTGGCACCAGGGCCTCTATTAAGGACAGATTCCGGGCCTTTGTTAGATTCAGTGTCATGGCCTTAGTTAGGAGTAGTCAGGGCCTTAGTTAGGGAGAGCATGAGGGTTTCAGTTCGCATAAGATGCAGGAGATTATCTCGGGACAGAGTCAGGTTCCAGGCCAGAGATAGTGAAAGGAAATGACCAAGGGATAACGAGAAGACCTTAGTTATTGAGAGCATCAGGGCCTTAGTTAGCAGCAGCGTGAGCACCTTAATCAGGACCAGCGCCAGGGCTTGATGTATGGACAGCATCAGAGCCTAACTAAGGTACAGCAACAGGGCCTAAGTGAGGCCTATCTTTAGGGCCTGAGTAAGGGACAGTATCAGGGCATGACTTAGGAGCAGCATAAAGGCCTCTGTAGGATCAGCATTAGGGTCTTCATTAAAGCTATTATCAGGGCCTCCGTTAGGGATAGCCTCAAGGCCTCACTTAGGGACAGCGTCAGGGCTTACTTTGGGAAAGTTTCAGGACCTTGGTAAGACATGGGTCAGGCTATTAGCTCAGGATAATATCAGGTGTTCAGATATTGACGGCAGCAGGGCCTTAGTTAGAGGCAGTGTCAGGGCCTAAGTTAGGACTAGCATCAGAGCCTTTGTTAGGTACAGTGTCAGTGACTGAGTTAGGTGTAGTGTCAGAGCCTTAGTTAGGGACAGTGTCAGGGCCTGCATTAGGACGAGCCTCCAGGCCTCAGTTAGGGACAGGTTCACGGCCTCGGACCTAAATTCAGGGCCTCATTTAGGGACAGAATCAGGGATTTAGCTAGCATAAGGGAATCTACAGCTGAAAGCAACCTGAACACCACCTCAAGCAGATGCAGAAGTGAACCATGCACGCTCCTATGAAGGAAGATTCCACAGCAGTTGAGTACATTTTGTTTAAAGTTAGTAACACTATAAAAATTATGTTTGGAAGAAAACTATATTCAGAAGATGAAAGAATCTCGTTCTAAAGAATCTCTTTAGCTAATCTCGACATTAGCTAAAGAGAAGGTTAGGTTAAGGTCTAGGGAGAGTGTCAGGAAATGACCTAGGGATAGTGTCAAGACCTTAGTTACTTAGCACATCAGGACCTAATTTAGGAGCAGTGAGTGTCAGGGCTTCGGGTAGGAACAGCGTCAGAGCCTGACTTAGGGAGTGGGACAGGGCCTGAGTGAGGCCTAGCGTCAGGGCCTTAGCTAGAGACAGTGTCAAGGCATGACTTAGGAGCAGCCTAAGAGCCATGGTAGGATCAGCCTCAGGGGCTATGTTAAAGATATTATCAGGGCCTCTGTTAGGGACAGCCTCAAGGCCTCACTTCGAGACAGCATCAGGGCTTCCTTAGGGACAGTTTCAGGACCTTGGTAAGAGATGGGTCAAGAAATTAGCTCAGGATAGTGTCAGGACTTTAGCTATTGACGGCAGCAGGGCCTTAGTTAGGGACAGTGTCAGGCCCTGAATTAGGACGAACATCGAGGCCTTAGGTACGGAGAGGGTCACAGCCTCGAGAGTAATTTTAGGCCCTTAGTTAAGGACAGCAGCAGGGCTGTAGTTAGCATAAGAGGCACGACACTTCCTAAGGACAGGCTCAGGTTATGGTCTAGGGAGAGTGTCAGGAAAGGACCTAAGCATAGTGTCAAAACCTTAGTTACTGAGAGTATCAGATCCTTATTTAGAACCGGTGTCAGGGCTGCAGGTAGAGACAGCATCAGAGCCTGACTTAGGCAGAGCGACAGGGCCTGAGTGAGGCCTAGCGTCAGGCCCTTAGCTGAGGACACTGTCAGGGCATGACTTAGGAACAGAATCAGCGCCTCTGTTGGATCAGCCTTAGCGTCTTTGTTACAGATATGATCAGGGTCTGACTTAGTCACAGCTTCAAGGCCTCAGTTAGGGAAAGCTTCAGGGCCTGAGTTAGGGACAGCCTCAGTTCTTAACATAGGGACAGCGACAGGGCTTTCTTAGGGACAGTGTCAGGACCTTGGTTAGAAATATGTCAGGATATTAACTCAGGCTAGTGTCCAGTTTTTAGTTATTGCTGACAGCAGGGCCTATATTAGGGGCAAATTCTGAGCCTTACTTCGAGACAGTGTCAGGGCCTGAGTTAGGACTAGCATCAGAGCCCTTGTAAAGTACAGTGTCAGGGACTGAGTTAGGTGTAGTGTCAGGGCTTTAGTTAGGGACAGTGTCAGCGCCTCAGTTAGGATGAGCCTCCAACCTCAGTTAGGGACAGCTTGACGGCCTCGGGACTAATTTCAGGCTCTTAGTTCGAGACAGCATCAGGGATTTAGTTAGCATAAGAGGCTCGACAATAGCTAAAGACAAGTTTAGGTTAAGATCTAGGGATAGTGTCAGGAAATGACCTAGGGATAGTGGCAAGACCATAGCTAATTAGAGCATCAGTGCCTAATTTAGGCCCAGTGTCAGGGCTTCAGGTAGGGACAGAGTCTTAGCCTGACTTAGGGAGAGTGACAGGGCCTGAGTGATGCCTAGAGTCAGGGCCTTAGCTACGGACAGCGTCAGGGCATGACATAGGATCAACATAAGGGTCTCTGTAAGATCAGCATTAGAGTTTCGTTCAAGACATTATCAGGACCTCTGTGAGGGACAGACTCAGGGCCTCACTTAGGGAGAGTGTCAGGGCTAACTTTGGGAGAGTTTCAGGACCTTGGTAAGACATGGGTCAGGGTATTAGCTCCGGATAATGTCAGGACTTTCGATGTTGATGGCAGCAGGCCTTGGTTAGAGACAGTGTCAGGCCCTGAGTTACGACTAGCATCAGAGCCTTTGTTAGATACAATGTACGGGACTGAATTACGAGTAGAGTCAGGGCCTTAGTTAGTGACAGTGTCAGGGCCTGACTTAGGGAGAGCGACAGGGCCTGAGTGAGGCTTAGCATCAGGCCCTTAGCTGGGCACACTGTCAGGGCATGACTTTGGAGCAGCATCAGCGTCTTTGCTGGATCAGCATTAAGGTCTTCGTTAGGTACATGATCAGGGCCTGAATTAGTCACAGCTTCAAGGCTTCACTTAAGGAAAGCTTCAGGGCCTGAGTTAGGGACAGCCTCAGGTCTTCACTTAGGGACAGCGTCAGGTCTTACTTTGGGACAGTTTCAGGACCTTGGAAAGACATAGGTCAGGATATTAGCTCAGGATAATGGCAGGACTTTTGATAGTGATGGCAGCAGGGCCTTAGTTACAGACGGTTTCAGGGCCTGAGTTAGGCCTCGCATCAGAGACTTTGTTAGGTACAGTGGAAGGGACTGAGTTAGGAGTAGTGTCAGGGCCTTGCTTAGGGACAGTGTCAGGGTCTGATTTAGGTGTACTGTCTGAGACCTAGTTAGGGACAGTGCTAGGGCCTGAGTTAGGATTAGTGTCAAGGCCTTATTGAGGACCAGTTTCAGGGCCTTAGTTTGGACTAGCATCAGAGCCATTGTTAGGAATCGTATGAGGGCCTGAGTTAGGCATACTATCAGGGCCTTAGTTAGGGAGAGTTTTAGGGCCTGAGTTAGGATTAGTGTCAAGGCCGTATTTAGGACCAATTTTAGGGCTTTAGTTTGGACTAGCAACAAAGCCTTTGTTAGGTAGCATGTCGGGGCCTCAGTTAGGTGTAGTGTCAGGGCCATTGTTAGGGACAGTATCAGGGCCTGACTTAGGAGAAGTTCAGGGCCTTAGCCAGGGAAAGTGTCAGGGCCTTAGTTAGGGACATTATCAGGGCCTGAATTAGCAGTAGTGTCAAAAGTCCTTAGTGAGGAGAGTAAGGAGTAAGTCAGGACTCAGGCCCTGACCCTGTTCTTAAATAAGGCTCTGACATTCCCTGTAACACAGGTCCTGATCTGATTCCTATCATAGGGGCTGATGTTGGACTTAACTAAGGCCCTGACACTGGTCCTAACTAAAGCTGTGACACTACTCTTAACTCAGGCCCTGACACTGTCCCTAACAAAGCCTCTGACACTACTCCTAAATCAGGCACTGACACTGTCCCTAACTAAGGCCCTGACATACACCTAACTCAGGCCCTGACACTGTCTCTAACTAAGGCCCTGATACTACTCCAAACTCAGCACTGACACTGTCACTAACTAAGGCCCTGACACTATTCATAGCTCACGCCCTAACACAACTCCGAAATCATGCCCTGACAATGTCCCTAACTAAGGCCCTGACACTATTGCTAACTCAGGCGCTGACACAATACTTAAGGAAGGCCCTGACATTACTCCTAACTCAGGCCCTGAAAAGGTCCCTAACTAAGGCCGACACAACTCCTAACTCAGGCACTAACACTGTCCCTAAATAAGGCCCTGAAACTATTCCTAACTGAGGCGCTGATACAATACCTAACGAAGGCACTGATGCTACTCCTAACTAAGGCCCTGACACTACTCCTATCTCAAGCAATGACACTGTCCCTAACTTAGGCCCTGACTCTACTCCTGACTCAGGCACTGACACTGGCCCTACCTTAGGCCCTGACACTACTCCTAACTAAGCAACTGACACTGTCCCTAACTAAGGCCCGGATACTACTCCTTACTCAGGCACTGACAATATCACTAACTAAGGCCGTGACACTACTCCCAAAATAGGCACTGAGACTGTCCCGAAATATGCCCTGACAGTACTCCGAACTCAGGCACTGACACTGTCCTTAACTAAGGCCCTGATACTACTTCCACCTCAGGCACTGACACTCTCCCTAAGTAAGCCCTGACATTACTCCCAATTCCGGCATTGACACTTTCGCTTACTAAGGCCCTGAAACTACTCACAACTCAGGCCCTTACACTGTTACTAACTACCGGTCTCAGACTACTCCTAACTCAGGCCCTGGCACTGTCCGTAACTTAGGCTCTGGCACTATTCCTAACTCAGACACTGACGCTGTCCCTTAACTAAGGGTCTGACACTCCTCCCAACTCAGACAGTGACACTCTATCAATTTAAGGCCTTGACACTACTCTTAACTCAGGCCCTGACACAGTCCATAATAAAGACCCTGAAACTAATCCCAACTCAGGCCCTGGCACTGTCCGTAACTAAGGGCCTGACACTACTTCCATCTCAGCAACTGACACCATCCCTAACTATGGCCCTGACACTATTCCCAACTCAGGCACTGACACTGTCACTAAATAAGGCCATTACACTTCTCTTAACTCAACAACTGGCACTCTCCGTAACTAAGGCTTTGACACAATACTTAACTCATGCCCTGACACTGTCCTTAACTAAGACCCTGAGAGTACTCCCAACTCAGTCACTGACACTGTTCCTAACTACGGCCCAGAGACTACTCCCAATTCAGGCCCTGACACTGTCCCTAACTAAGGCACTGATATGACTCCCAACTCAGGCACTGACACTGTCCCTAACTAAGGCCCTGACACTACTCCCAACTCAGGCACTGACACTGTCCCTAACTAAGGCCCTGACACGACTCCCATCTCAGCCACTGACACTGTCCCTAAGGCCCTGACACTACCTCCAACTCAGGCACTGACACTATCCCTAACTACAGCCCTGACACTTCTCCTAACTCAGGCACTTACTAATGTCCTGACACAACTCCCAACTCAGGCACTGACATTGTTCCTAACAAAGGCCCTGACACTAATCCCAACATAGGCACTGAGACTGTCCCGAAATACGCCCTGACAGTACTCCCAACTCAGGCACTGACACTGTCCCTAACTAAGGCCCTGACACTACTCCCAAACTAGGCACTGACATTGTCCCTAACTAAGGCCCTGACATTACTCTCAACTCAGGCACTAACACTGTCCCTAACTAAGGACTTGACACTCCTCTTAACTCAGGCCCTGGCACAGTCCCTAACAAAGGCCTGCCACTTCCCCCAACTCTGGCACTGAGAGTGTCCCTAACTACGGCCATCACACTACTCCTAACTCAGGCACTGATGCTATCCCTAACTAAGGCTCTGACACTACTCCCAACACAGGCATTGACACTGTCCCTAACTAAGGCCCTCACACTACTACTTACTTAGGCACTGACACGCTACCTAACTAAGGCCCTGAGACTACTTCTACCTCAGACCCTGACACTGTCCCTAACCAAGGGCCTGATACTACTCCCAACACAGGCACTGACACTCTCCCTAACTAAGGCCTTGACACTACTTTTAACTCATGCCCTGATGCTGTCCCAAAAAAGACCCTGAGACTATTCCCAACTCAGGCACTGACACTCTCCCTAACTAAGACCCTGACACTACTCCCATCTGCAGCCACTGACACTGTCCCTAATGCCCTGACACTACTTCCAACTCAGGCACTGACACTGTCCCTAACTAGGCCCTGACACTACTCCCAACTCAGGCACTGACACTGTCACTAACTAAGGCCCTGACATAACTGCCAACTCCGGCACTGACACTTTCTCTAACTACGGCCCTGAAACTACTCACAACTCAGGCCCTGACACTGTTCCTAACTACCGGTCTCAGACTACTCCTAACTTAGGCCCTGACACTATTCCTAACACAGTCCCTGACACTGTCCCTAACTAAGGTCCTGAGACTATTCCTAACTCAGACCCTGACACTGTCCATAACTTAGGCCATGTCACTACTCCCAACTCAGGCACTGACGCTGTTCCTAACTAAGGGTCTGACACTACTCCAAACTGAGACACTGACACTCTTCCAAATTAAGGCCTTGACACTACTCTTAACTCAGGCCCTGACACTGTCCATAATAAAGACCCTGACAAAAATCCCAACTTAGGCACTGACAATGTCCGTAACTAAGGCCCTGACACTATTCCCATCTCAGCCACTGACACTGTCCCTAACTATGGCCCTGACACTACTCCCAATGCAAGCACTGGCGCTGTCCCTAACTAAGGCACTGGCACTACTCCCAACTCGCCCTGGCGCTGTCCCTAACTAAGGCTCTGACACTACTCCCAATTCAGGCAATGACAGTGTCCCTAACTGAGGCAATGATACTACTCCCAACTCAAGCACTAAGGCTCTGGATCATTGTGATGACCAGCGCCATGGAGCATTGTGATGACAAGGGCGTGGAGCATTGTGATGACAGTGGTCATGGAACATTGTGACGATAAGGGCATCGAGCCGAGTTAGGGACAGTCTAGCGGCCTTGGGACTAAATTCAGTGCCTGAATTAGGCACAGCATAAGGTCTTTAGTTAGCATACGAGGTAGGACATTAGCTCGGGACAGGGTTAGGGTAAAGGCTTGGAATCGTGTCAGCAAATGACCTAAGGATAGTGTGAAGACCTTTGTTACTGAGACTCTCAGGGACTTCTTCAGAAGCAGTGTTAGGGCTTCAGGTAGGGACAGCATCAGGGCCTGACTTAGGGAGAGCGACAGGGCCTGAGTGAGGCCTAATGTCAGGCCCTTAGCTGGGGACACTGTCAGGGAATGACTTAGGAGCAGCATCAGTGCCTTTGTTGGATCAGCTTTAGGCTCTTAGGTAAAGACATGACCGGAGCCCTAGTTAGTCACAGCGTCAAGGCCTCAGTTAGGGAAAGCTTCAGGGTCTGAGTTACAGACAGCCTCAGGTCTTCACTTAAAGACAGCCACAGGGCTTTCTTAGGGACAGTGTCAGGACCTTGGTTAGAAATGAGTCAGGATATTAGCTCAGGAGAGTGTCAGGATTTTAGTTTTTGCTGGCAGCAGGGCCTCTATTAAGGACAGATTCCGGGCCTTTGTTAGATTCAGTGTCATGGCCTTAGTTAGGAGTAGTCAGGGCCTTAGTTAGGGAGAGCATGAGGGTTTCAGTTCGCATAAGATGCAGGAGATTATCTCGGGACAGAGTCAGGTTCCAGGTCAGAGATAGTGAAAGGAAATGACCAAGGGATAACGAGAAGACCTTAGTTATTGAGAGCATCAGGGCCTTAGTTAGCAGCAGCGTGAGCACCTTAATCAGGACCAGCGCCAGGGCTTGATGTATGGACAGCATCAGAGCCTAACTAAGGTACAGCAACAGGGCCTAAGTGAGGCCTATCTTTAGGGCCTGAGTAAGGGACAGTATCAGGGCATGACTTAGGAGCAGCATAAAGGCCTCTGTAGGATCAGCATTAGGGTCTTCATTAAAGCTATTATCAGGGCCTCCGTTAGGGATAGCCTCAAGGCCTCACTTAGGGACAGCGTCAGGGCTTACTTTGGGAAAGTTTCAGGACCTTGGTAAGACATGGGTCAGGCTATTAGCTCAGGATAATATCAGGTGTTCAGATATTGACAGCAGCAGGGCCTTAGTTAGAGGCAGTGTCAGGGCCTAAGTTAGGACTAGCATCAGAGCCTTTGTTAGGTACAGTGTCAGTGACTGAGTTAGGTGTAGTGTCAGAGCCTTAGTTAGGGACAGTGTCAGGGCCTGCATTAGGACGAGCCTCCAGGCCTCAGTTAGGGACAGGTTCACGGCCTCGGACCTAAATTCAGGGCCTCATTTAGGGACAGAATCAGGGATTTAGCTAGCATAAGGGAATCTACAGCTGAAAGCAACCTGAACACCACCTCAAGCAGATGCAGAAGTGAACCATGCACGCTCCTATGAAGGAATATTCCACAGCAGTTGAGTACATTTTGTTTAAAGTTAGTAACACTATAAAAATTATGTTTGGAAGAAAACTATATTCAGAAGATGAAAGAATCTCGTTCTAAAGAATCTCTTTAGCTAATCTCGACATTAGCTAAAGAGAAGGTTAGGTTAAGGTCTAGGGAGAGTGTCAGGAAATGACCTAGGGATAGTGTCAAGACCTTAGTTACTTAGCACATCAGGACCTAATTTAGGAGCAGTGAGTGTCAGGGCTTCGGGTAGGAACAGCGTCAGAGCCTGACTTAGGGAGTGGGACAGGGCCTGAGTGAGGCCTAGCGTCAGGGCCTTAGCTAGAGACAGTGTCAAGGCATGACTTAGGAGCAGCCTAAGAGCCATGGTAGGATCAGCCTCAGGGGCTATGTTAAAGATATTATCAGGGCCTCTGTTAGGGACAGCCTCAAGGCCTCACTTCGAGACAGCATCAGGGCTTCCTTAGGGACAGTTTCAGGACCTTGGTAAGAGATGGGTCAAGAAATTAGCTCAGGAAAGTGTCAGGACTTTAGCTATTGACGGCAGCAGGGCCTTAGTTAGGGACAGTGTCAGGCCCTGAATTAGGACGAACATCGAGGCCTTAGGTACGGACAGGGTCACAGCCTCGAGAGTAATTTTAGGCCCTTACTTAAGGACAGCAGCAGGGCTGTAGTTAGCATAAGAGGCACGACACTTCCTAAGGACAGGCTCAGGTTATGGTCTAGGGAGAGTGTCAGGAAAGGACCTAAGCATAGTGTCAAAACCTTAGTTACTGAGAGTATCAGATCCTTATTTAGAACCGGTGTCAGGGCTTCAGGTAGAGACAGCATCAGAGCCTGACTTAGGCAGAGCGACAGGGCCTGAGTGAGGCCTAGCGTCAGGCCCTTAGCTGAGGACACTGTCAGGGCATGACTTAGGAACAGAATCAGCGCCTCTGTTGGATCAGCCTTAGCGTCTTTGTTACAGATATGATCAGGGTCTGACTTAGTCACAGCTTCAAGGCCTCAGTTAGGGAAAGCTTCAGGGCCTGAGTTAGGGACAGCCTCAGTTCTTAACATAGGGACAGCGACAGGGCTTTCTTAGGGACAGTGTCAGGACCTTGGTTAGAAATATGTCAGGATATTAACTCAGGCTAGTGTCCAGTTTTTAGTTATTGCTGACAGCAGGGCCTATATTAGGGGCAAATTCTGAGCCTTACTTCGAGACAGTGTCAGGGCCTGAGTTAGGACTAGCATCAGAGCCCTTGTAAAGTACAGTGTCAGGGACTGAGTTAGGTGTAGTGTCAGGGCTTTAGTTAGGGACAGTGTCAGCGCCTCAGTTAGGATGAGCCTCCAACCTCAGTTAGGGACAGCTTGACGGCCTCGGGACTAATTTCAGGCTCTTAGTTCGAGACAGCATCAGGGATTTAGTTAGCATAAGAGGCTCGACAATAGCTAAAGACAAGTTTAGGTTAAGATCTAGGGATAGTGTCAGGAAATGACCTAGGGATAGTGGCAAGACCATAGCTAATTAGAGCATCAGTGCCTAATTTAGGCCCAGTGTCAGGGCTTCAGGTAGGGACAGAGTCTTAGCCTGACTTAGGGAGAGTGACAGGGCCTGCGTGATGCCTAGAGTCAGGGCCTTAGCTACGGACAGCGTCAGGGCATGACATAGGATCAACATAAGGGTCTCTGTAAGATCAGCATTAGAGTTTCGTTCAAGACATTATCAGGACCTCTGTGAGGGACAGCCTCAGGGCCTCACTTAGGGAGAGTGTCAGGGCTAACTTTGGGAGAGTTTCAGGACCTTGGTAAGACATGGGTCAGGGTATTAGCTCCGGATAATGTCAGGACTTTCGATGTTGATGGCAGCAGGCCTTGGTTAGAGACAGTGTCAGGCCCTGAGTTACGACTAGCATCAGAGCCTTTGTTAGATACAATGTACGGGACTGAATTACGAGTAGAGTCAGGGCCTTAGTTAGTGACAGTGTCAGGGCCTGACTTAGGGAGAGCGACAGGGCCTGAGTGAGGCTTAGCATCAGGCCCTTAGCTGGGCACACTGTCAGGGCATGACTTTGGAGCAGCATCAGCGTCTTTGCTGGATCAGCATTAAGGTCTTCGTTAGGTACATGATCAGGGCCTGAATTAGTCACAGCTTCAAGGCTTCACTTAAGGAAAGCTTCAGGGCCTGAGTTAGGGACAGCCTCAGGTCTTCACTTAGGGACAGCGTCAGGTCTTACTTTGGGACAGTTTCAGGACCTTGGAAAGACATAGGTCAGGATATTAGCTCAGGATAATGGCAGGACTTTTGATAGTGATGGCAGCAGGGCCTTAGTTACAGACGGTTTCAGGGCCTGAGTTAGGCCTCGCATCAGAGACTTTGTTAGGTACAGTGGAAGGGACTGAGTTAGGAGTAGTGTCAGGGCCTTGCTTAGGGACAGTGTCAGGGTCTGATTTAGGTGTACTGTCTGAGACCTAGTTAGGGACAGTGCTAGGGCCTGAGTTAGGATTAGTGTCAAGGCCTTATTGAGGACCAGTTTCAGGGCCTTAGTTTGGACTAGCATCAGAGCCATTGTTAGGAATCGTATGAGGGCCTGAGTTAGGCATACTATCAGGGCCTTAGTTAGGGAGAGTTTTAGGGCCTGAGTTAGGATTAGTGTCAAGGCCGTATTTAGGACCAATTTTAGGGCTTTAGTTTGGACTAGCAACAAAGCCTTTGTTAGGTAGCATGTCGGGGCCTCAGTTAGGTGTAGTGTCAGGGCCATTGTTAGGGACAGTATCAGGGCCTGACTTAGGAGAAGTTCAGGGCCTTAGCCAGGGAAAGTGTCAGGGCCTTAGTTAGGGACATTATCAGGGCCTGAATTAGCAGTAGTGTCAAAAGTCCTTAGTGAGGAGAGTAAGGAGTAAGTCAGGACTCAGGCCCTGACCCTGTTCTTAAATAAGGCTCTGACATTCCCTGTAACACAGGTCCTGATCTGATTCCTATCATAGGGGCTGATGTTGGACTTAACTAAGGCCCTGACACTGGTCCTAACTAAAGCTGTGACACTACTCTTAACTCAGGCCCTGACACTGTCCCTAACAAAGCCTCTGACACTACTCCTAAATCAGGCACTGACACTGTCCCTAACTAAGGCCCTGACATACACCTAACTCAGGCCCTGACACTGTCTCTAACTAAGGCCCTGATACTACTCCAAACTCAGCACTGACACTGTCACTAACTAAGGCCCTGACACTATTCATAGCTCACGCCCTAACACAACTCCGAAATCATGCCCTGACAATGTCCCTAACTAAGGCCCTGACACTATTGCTAACTCAGGCGCTGACACAATACTTAAGGAAGGCCCTGACATTACTCCTAACTCAGGCCCTGAAAAGGTCCCTAACTAAGGCCGACACAACTCCTAACTCAGGCACTAACACTGTCCCTAAATAAGGCCCTGAAACTATTCCTAACTGAGGCGCTGATACAATACCTAACGAAGGCACTGATGCTACTCCTAACTAAGGCCCTGACACTACTCCTATCTCAAGCAATGACACTGTCCCTAACTTAGGCCCTGACTCTACTCCTGACTCAGGCACTGACACTGGCCCTACCTTAGGCCCTGACACTACTCCTAACTAAGCAACTGACACTGTCCCTAACTAAGGCCCGGATACTACTCCTTACTCAGGCACTGACAATATCACTAACTAAGGCCGTGACACTACTCCCAAAATAGGCACTGAGACTGTCCCGAAATATGCCCTGACAGTACTCCGAACTCAGGCACTGACACTGTCCTTAACTAAGGCCCTGATACTACTTCCACCTCAGGCACTGACACTCTCCCTAAGTAAGCCCTGACATTACTCCCAATTCCGGCATTGACACTTTCGCTTACTAAGGCCCTGAAACTACTCACAACTCAGGCCCTTACACTGTTACTAACTACCGGTCTCAGACTACTCCTAACTCAGGCCCTGGCACTGTCCGTAACTTAGGCTCTGGCACTATTCCTAACTCAGACACTGACGCTGTCCCTTAACTAAGGGTCTGACACTCCTCCCAACTCAGACAGTGACACTCTATCAATTTAAGGCCTTGACACTACTCTTAACTCAGGCCCTGACACAGTCCATAATAAAGACCCTGAAACTAATCCCAACTCAGGCCCTGGCACTGTCCGTAACTAAGGGCCTGACACTACTTCCATCTCAGCAACTGACACCATCCCTAACTATGGCCCTGACACTATTCCCAACTCAGGCACTGACACTGTCACTAAATAAGGCCATTACACTTCTCTTAACTCAACAACTGGCACTCTCCGTAACTAAGGCTTTGACACAATACTTAACTCATGCCCTGACACTGTCCTTAACTAAGACCCTGAGAGTACTCCCAACTCAGTCACTGACACTGTTCCTAACTACGGCCCAGAGACTACTCCCAATTCAGGCCCTGACACTGTCCCTAACTAAGGCACTGATATGACTCCCAACTCAGGCACTGACACTGTCTCTAACTAAGGCCCTGACACTACTCCCAACTCAGGCACTGACACTGTCCCTAACTAAGGCCCTGACACGACTCCCATCTCAGCCACTGACACTGTCCCTAAGGCCCTGACACTACCTCCAACTCAGGCACTGACACTATCCCTAACTACAGCCCTGACACTTCTCCTAACTCAGGCACTTACTAATGTCCTGACACAACTCCCAACTCAGGCACTGACATTGTTCCTAACAAAGGCCCTGACACTAATCCCAACATAGGCACTGAGACTGTCCCGAAATACGCCCTGACAGTACTCCCAACTCAGGCACTGACACTGTCCCTAACTACGCCCCAGAGACTACTCCCAATTCAGGCAATGACAGTGTCCCTAACTGAGGCAATGATACTACTCCCAACTCAAGCACTAAGGCTCTGGATCATTGTGATGACCAGCGCCAAGTAGCATTGTGATGACAAGGGCGTGGAGCATTGTGATGACAGTGGTCATGGAACATTGTGACGATAAGGGCATCGAGCCGAGTTAGGGACAGTCTAGCGGCCTTGGGACTAAATTCAGTGCCTGAATTAGGCACAGCATAAGGTCTTTAGTTAGCATACGAGGTAGGACATTAGCTCGGGACAGGGTTAGGGTAAAGGCTTGGAATCGTGTCAGCAAATGACCTAAGGATAGTGTGAAGACCTTTGTTACTGAGACTCTCAGGGACTTCTTCAGAAGCAGTGTTAGGGCTTCAGGTAGGGACAGAATCAGGGCCTGACTTAGGGAGAGCGGCAGGGCCTGAGTGAGGCCTAATGTCAGGCCCTTAGCTGGGGACACTGTCAGGGAATGACTTAGGAGCAGCATCAGTGCCTTTGTTGGATCAGCTTTAGGCTCTTAGGTAAAGACATGACCGGAGCCCTAGTTAGTCACAGCGTCAAGGCCTCAGTTAGGGAAAGCTTCAGAGTCTGAGTTACAGACAGCCTCAGGTCTTCACTTAAAGACAGCCACAGGGCTTTCTTAGGGACAGTGTCAGGACCTTGGTTAGAAATGAGTCAGGATATTAGCTCAGGAGAGTGTCAGGATTTTAGTTTTTGCTGGCAGCAGGGCCTCTATTAAGGACAGATTCCGGGCCTTTGTTAGATTCAGTGTCATGGCCTTAGTTAGGAGTAGTCAGGGCCTTAGTTAGGGAGAGCATGAGGGTTTCAGTTCGCATAAGATGCAGGAGATTATCTCGGGACAGAGTCAGGTTCCAGGCCAGAGATAGTGAAAGGAAATGACCAAGGGATAACGAGAAGACCTTAGTTATTGAGAGCATCAGGGCCTTAGTTAGCAGCAGCGTGAGCACCTTAATCAGGACCAGCGCCAGGGCTTGATGTATGGACAGCATCAGAGCCTAAGTAAGGTACAGCAACAGGGCCTAAGTGAGGCCTATCTTTAGGGCCTGAGTAAGGGACAGTATCAGGGCATGACTTAGGAGCAGCATAAAGGCCTCTGTAGGATCAGCATTAGGGTCTTCGTTAAAGCTATTATCAGGGCCTCCGTTAGGGATAGCCTCAAGGCCTCACTTAGGGACAGCGTCAGGGCTTACTTTGGGAAAGTTTCAGGACCTTGGTAAGACATGGGTCAGGCTATTAGCTCAGGATAATATCAGGTGTTCAGATATTGACGGCAGCAGGGCCTTAGTTAGAGGCAGTGTCAGGGCCTAAGTTAGGACTAGCATCAGAGCCTTTGTTAGGTACAGTGTCAGTGACTGAGTTAGGTGTAGTGTCAGAGCCTTAGTTAGGGACAGTGTCAGGGCCTGCATTAGGACGAGCCTCCAGGCCTCAGTTAGGGACAGGTTCACGGCCTCGGACCTAAATTCAGGGCCTCATTTAGGGACAGAATCAGGGATTTAGCTAGCATAAGGGAATCTACAGCTGAAAGCAACCTGAACACCACCTCAAGCAGATGCAGAAGTGAACCATGCACGCTCCTATGAAGGAATATTCCACAGCAGTTGAGTACATGTTGTTTAAAGTTAGTAACACTATAAAAATTATGTTTGGAAGAAAACTATATTCAGAAGATGAAAGAATCTCGTTCTAAAGAATCTCTTTAGCTAATCTCGACATTAGCTAAAGAGAAGGTTAGGTTAAGGTCTAGGGAGAGTGTCAGGAAATGACCTAGGGATAGTGTCAAGACCTTAGTTACTTAGCACATCAGGGCCTAATTTAGGAGCAGTGAGTGTCAGGGCTTCGGGTAGGAACAGCGTCAGAGCCTGACTTAGGGAGTGGGACAGGGCCTGAGTGAGGCCTAGCGTCAGGGCCTTAGCTAGAGACAGTGTCAAGGCATGACTTAGGAGCAGCCTAAGAGCCATGGTAGGATCAGCCTCAGGGGCTATGTTAAAGATATTATCAGGGCCTCTGTTAGGGACAGCCTCAAGGCCTCACTTCGAGACAGCATCAGGGCTTCCTTAGGGACAGTTTCAGGACCTTGGTAAGAGATGTGTCAAGAAATTAGCTCAGGATAGTGTCAGGACTTTAGCTATTGAAGGCAGCAGGGCCTTAGTTAGGGACAGTGTCAGGCCCTGAATTAGGACGAACATCGAGGCCTTAGGTACGGACAGGGTCACAGCCTCGAGAGTAATTTTAGGCCCTTAGTTAAGGACAGCAGCAGGGCTGTAGTTAGCATAAGAGGCACGACACTTCCTAGGGACAGGCTCAGGTTATGGTCTAGGGAGAGTGTCAGGAAAGGACCTAAGCATAGTGTCAAAACCTTAGTTACTGAGAGTATCAGATCCTTATTTAGAACCAGTGTCAGGGCTTCAGGTAGGGACAGCATCAGAGCCTGACTTAGGCAGAGCGACAGGGCCTGAGTGAGGCCTAGCGTCAGGCCCTTAGCTGAGGACACTGTCAGGGCATGACTTAGGAACAGAATCAGCGCCTCTGTTGGATCAGCCTTAGCGTCTTTGTTACAGATATGATCAGGGCCTGACTTAGCCACAGCTTCAAGGCCTCAGTTAGGGAAAGCTTCAGGGCCTGAGTTAGGGACAGCCTCAGTTCTTAACATAGGGACAGCGACAGGGCTTTCTCAGGGACAGTGTCAGGACCTTGGTTAGAAATATGTCAGGATATTAACTCAGGCTAGTGTCCAGTTTTTAGTTATTGCTGACAGCAGGGCCTATATTAGGGGCAAATTCTGAGCCTTTCTTCGAGACAGTGTCAGGGCCTGAGTTAGGACTAGCATCAGAGCCCTTGTAAAGTACAGTGTCAGGGACTGAGTTAGGTGTAGTGTCAGGGCATTAGTTAGGGACAGTGTCAGCGCCTCAGTTAGGATGAGCCTCCAACCTCAGTTAGGGACAGCTTGACGGCCTCGGGACTAATTTCAGGCTCTTAGTTCGAGACAGCATCAGGGATTTAGTTAGCATAAGAGGCTCGACAATAGCTAAAGACAAGTTTAGGTTAAGATCTAGGGATAGTGTCAGGAAATGACCTAGGGATAGTGGCAAGACCATAGCTAATTAGAGCATCAGTGCCTAATTTAGGCCCAGTGTCAGGGCTTCAGGTAGGGACAGAGTCTTAGCCTGACTTAGGGAGAGCGACAGGGCCTGAGTGATGCCTAGAGTCAGGGCCTTAGCTACGGACAGCGTCAGGGCATGACATAGGATCAACATAAGTGTCTCTGTAAGATCAGCATTAGAGTTTCGTTCAAGACATTATCAGGACCTCTGTGAGGGACAGCCTCAGGGCCTCACTTAGGGACAGTGTCAGGGCTAACTTTGGGAGAGTTTCAGGACCTTGGTAAGACATGGGTCAGGGTATTAGCTCAGGATAATGTCAGGACTTTAGATATTGATGGTAGCAGCGCCTACGTTAGGGAAAGTTTCAAGGCGTTAGTTAGGAGTAGCGGGCCTCTGATAGGTCCAGTGTCAGATCCCCAGTTAGCAATAGTGTTAGGGCCTTAGTTAGGGACAGTGTCAGGGCCGGATGTAGGGCGAGCATCTAGGCCTTCGTTCGGGACAGGTTCATGGTCTTGGGACTAAATTCCGTGCCTGAGGTAGGCACAGCCTAAGGGCTTCAGTTAGCATAAGAGGCAGGACATTAGCTAGTGACCGTGTCAGTTTAACATCTAGGGAAAGTGTCAGGAAATGACCTAAGGATAGTGTGAAGACCTTTGTTACGGAGACTCTCAGGGCCTTATTCAGAACCAGTGTTAGGGGTTCAGGTAGGGACAGCATCAGAGCCTGACTTAGGGAGAGCGATAGGGTCTGAGTGAGGCCTAGCATCAGACACTTAGTGGGGGACACTATCGGGGCATGACTTAGGAGCAGCATCAGGGCCTCTGTTGGATCAGCCTTAGGGTCTTAGTTAAAGTCATGATCAGGGTCTGAGTTAGTCACAGCATCAAGGCCTGAGTTAGTTAGGGAAAGCTTCAGGGCCTCACTTAGGGACAGCGTCCGGGCTTACTTTGGGACAGTTTCAGGACCTTGGTCAGACATGGGTCAGGTTATTAGCTCCGGATAATGTCAGGACTTTCGATGTTGATGGCAGCAGGCCTTGGTTAGAGACAGTGTCAGGCCCTGAGTTACGACTAGCATCAGAGCCTTTGTTAAATACAATGTACGGGACTGAATTAGGAGTAGAGTCAGGGCCTTAGTTAGTGACAGTGTCAGGGCCTGACTTAGGGAGAGCGTCAGGGCCTGAGTGAGGCTTAGCATCAGGCCCTTAGCTGGGCACACTGTCAGGGCATGACTTTGGAGCAGCATCAGCGTCTTTGCTGGATCAGCATTAAGGTCTTCGTTAGGTACATGATCAGGGCCTGAATTAGTCACAGCTTCAAGGCTTCACTTAAGGAAAGCTTCAGGGCCTGAGTTAGGGACAGCCTCAGGGCTTCACTTAGGGACAGCGTCAGGTCTTACTTTGGGACAGTTTCAGGACCTTGGAAAGACATAGGTCAGGATAGTAGCTCAGGATAATGGCAGGACTTTTGATAGTGATGGCAGCAGGGCCTTAGTTACAGACGGTTTCAGGGCCTGAGTTAGGCCTCGCATCAGAGACTTTGTTAGGTACAGTGGAAGGGACTGAGTTAGGAGTAGTGTCAGGGCCTTGCTTAGGGACAGTGTCAGGGTCTGATTTAGGTGTACTGTCTGAGACCTAGTTAGGGACAGTGCTAGGGCCTGAGTTAGGATTAGTGTCAAGGCCTTATTGAGGACCAGTTTCAGGGCCTTAGTTTGGACTAGCATCAGAGCCATTGTTAGGAATCGTATGAGGGCCTGAGTTAGGCATACTATCAGGGCCTTAGTTAGGGAGAGTTTTAGGGCCTGAGTTAGGATTAGTGTCAAGGCCGTATTTAGGACCAATTTTAGGGCTTTAGTTTGGACTAGCAACAAAGCCTTTGTTAGGTAGCATGTCGGGGCCTCAGTTAGGTGTAGTGTCAGGGCCATTGTTAGGGACAGTATCAGGGCCTGACTTAGGAGAAGTTCAGGGCCTTAGCCAGGGAAAGTGTCAGGGCCTTAGTTAGGGACATTATCAGGGCCTGAATTAGCAGTAGTGTCAAAAGTCCTTAGTGAGGAGAGTAAGGAGTAAGTCAGGACTCAGGCCCTGACCCTGTTCTTAAATAAGGCTCTGACATTCCCTGTAACACAGGTCCTGATCTGATTCCTATCATAGGGGCTGATGTTGGACTTAACTAAGGCCCTGACACTGGTCCTAACTAAAGCTGTGACACTACTCTTAACTCAGGCCCTGACACTGTCCCTAACAAAGCCTCTGACACTACTCCTAAATCAGGCACTGACACTGTCCCTAACTAAGGCCCTGACATACACCTAACTCAGGCCCTGACACTGTCTCTAACTAAGGCCCTGATACTACTCCAAACTCAGCACTGACACTGTCACTAACTAAGGCCCTGACACTATTCATAGCTCACGCCCTAACACAACTCCGAAATCATGCCCTGACAATGTCCCTAACTAAGGCCCTGACACTATTGCTAACTCAGGCGCTGACACAATACTTAAGGAAGGCCCTGACATTACTCCTAACTCAGGCCCTGAAAAGGTCCCTAACTAAGGCCGACACAACTCCTAACTCAGGCACTAACACTGTCCCTAAATAAGGCCCTGAAACTATTCCTAACTGAGGCGCTGATACAATACCTAACGAAGGCACTGATGCTACTCCTAACTAAGGCCCTGACACTACTCCTATCTCAAGCAATGACACTGTCCCTAACTTAGGCCCTGACTCTACTCCTGACTCAGGCACTGACACTGGCCCTACCTTAGGCCCTGACACTACTCCTAACTAAGCAACTGACACTGTCCCTAACTAAGGCCCGGATACTACTCCTTACTCAGGCACTGACAATATCACTAACTAAGGCCGTGACACTACTCCCAAAATAGGCACTGAGACTGTCCCGAAATATGCCCTGACAGTACTCCGAACTCAGGCACTGACACTGTCCTTAACTAAGGCCCTGATACTACTTCCACCTCAGGCACTGACACTCTCCCTAAGTAAGCCCTGACATTACTCCCAATTCCGGCATTGACACTTTCGCTTACTAAGGCCCTGAAACTACTCACAACTCAGGCCCTTACACTGTTACTAACTACCGGTCTCAGACTACTCCTAACTCAGGCCCTGGCACTGTCCGTAACTTAGGCTCTGGCACTATTCCTAACTCAGACACTGACGCTGTCCCTTAACTAAGGGTCTGACACTCCTCCCAACTCAGACAGTGACACTCTATCAATTTAAGGCCTTGACACTACTCTTAACTCAGGCCCTGACACAGTCCATAATAAAGACCCTGAAACTAATCCCAACTCAGGCCCTGGCACTGTCCGTAACTAAGGGCCTGACACTACTTCCATCTCAGCAACTGACACCATCCCTAACTATGGCCCTGACACTATTCCCAACTCAGGCACTGACACTGTCACTAAATAAGGCCATTACACTTCTCTTAACTCAACAACTGGCACTCTCCGTAACTAAGGCTTTGACACAATACTTAACTCATGCCCTGACACTGTCCTTAACTAAGACCCTGAGAGTACTCCCAACTCAGTCACTGACACTGTTCCTAACTACGGCCCAGAGACTACTCCCAATTCAGGCCCTGACACTGTCCCTAACTAAGGCACTGATATGACTCCCAACTCAGGCACTGACACTGTCCCTAACTAAGGCCCTGACACTACTCCCAACTCAGGCACTGACACTGTCCCTAACTAAGGCCCTGACACGACTCCCATCTCAGCCACTGACACTGTCCCTAAGGCCCTGACACTACCTCCAACTCAGGCACTGACACTATCCCTAACTACAGCCCTGACACTTCTCCTAACTCAGGCACTTACTAATGTCCTGACACAACTCCCAACTCAGGCACTGACATTGTTCCTAACAAAGGCCCTGACACTAATCCCAACATAGGCACTGAGACTGTCCCGAAATACGCCCTGACAGTACTCCCAACTCAGGCACTGACACTGTCCCTAACTAAGGCCCTGACACTACTCCCAAACTAGGCACTGACATTGTCCCTAACTAAGGCCCTGACATTACTCTCAACTCAGGCACTAACACTGTCCCTAACTAAGGACTTGACACTCCTCTTAACTCAGGCCCTGGCACAGTCCCTAACAAAGGCCTGCCACTTCCCCCAACTCTGGCACTGAGAGTGTCCCTAACTACGGCCATCACACTACTCCTAACTCAGGCACTGATGCTATCCCTAACTAAGGCTCTGACACTACTCCCAACACAGGCATTGACACTGTCCCTAACTAAGGCCCTCACACTACTACTTACTTAGGCACTGACACGCTACCTAACTAAGGCCCTGAGACTACTTCTACCTCAGACCCTGACACTGTCCCTAACCAAGGGCCTGATACTACTCCCAACACAGGCACTGACACTCTCCCTAACTAAGGCCTTGACACTACTTTTAACTCATGCCCTGATGCTGTCCCAAAAAAGACCCTGAGACTATTCCCAACTCAGGCACTGACACTCTCCCTAACTAAGACCCTGACACTACTCCCATCTGCAGCCACTGACACTGTCCCTAATGCCCTGACACTACTTCCAACTCAGGCACTGACACTGTCCCTAACTAGGCCCTGACACTACTCCCAACTCAGGCACTGACACTGTCACTAACTAAGGCCCTGACATAACTGCCAACTCCGGCACTGACACTTTCTCTAACTACGGCCCTGAAACTACTCACAACTCAGGCCCTGACACTGTTCCTAACTACCGGTCTCAGACTACTCCTAACTTAGGCCCTGACACTATTCCTAACACAGTCCCTGACACTGTCCCTAACTAAGGTCCTGAGACTATTCCTAACTCAGACCCTGACACTGTCCATAACTTAGGCCATGTCACTACTCCCAACTCAGGCACTGACGCTGTTCCTAACTAAGGGTCTGACACTACTCCAAACTGAGACACTGACACTCTTCCAAATTAAGGCCTTGACACTACTCTTACCTCAGGCCTTGACACTGTCCATAATAAAGACCCTGACAAAAATCCCAACTTAGGCACTGACAATGTCCGTAACTAAGGCCCTGACACTATTCCCATCTCAGCCACTGACACTGTCCCTAACTATGGCCCTGACACTACTCCCAATGCAAGCACTGGCGCTGTCCCTAACTAAGGCATTGGCACTACTCCCAACTCGCCCTGGCGCTGTCCCTAACTAAGGCTCTGACACTACTCCCAATTCAGGCAATGACAGTGTCCCTAACTGAGGCAATGATACTACTCCCAACTCAAGCACTAAGGCTCTGGATCATTGTGATGACCAGCGCCATGGAGCATTGTGATGACAAGGGCGTGGAGCATTGTGATGACAGTGGTCATGGAACATTGTGACGATAAGGGCATCGAGCCGAGTTAGGGACAGTCTAGCGGCCTTGGGACTAAATTCAGTGCCTGAATTAGGCACAGCATAAGGTCTTTAGTTAGCATACGAGGTAGGACATTAGCTCGGGACAGGGTTAGGGTAAAGGCTTGGAATCGTGTCAGCAAATGACCTAAGGATAGTGTGAAGACCTTTGTTACTGAGACTCTCAGGGACTTCTTCAGAAGCAGTGTTAGGGCTTCAGGTAGGGACAGCATCAGGGCCTGACTTAGGGAGAGCGACAGGGCCTGAGTGAGGCCTAATGTCAGGCCCTTAGCTGGGGACACTGTCAGGGAATGACTTAGGAGCAGCATCAGTGCCTTTGTTGGATCAGCTTTAGGCTCTTAGGTAAAGACATGACCGGAGCCCTAGTTAGTCACAGCGTCAAGGCCTCAGTTAGGGAAAGCTTCAGGGTCTGAGTTACAGACAGCCTCAGGTCTTCACTTAAAGACAGCCACAGGGCTTTCTTAGGGACAGTGTCAGGACCTTGGTTAGAAATGAGTCAGGATATTAGCTCAGGAGAGTGTCAGGATTTTAGTTTTTGCTGGCAGCAGGGCCTCTATTAAGGACAGATTCCGGGCCTTTGTTAGATTCAGTGTCATGGCCTTAGTTAGGAGTAGTCAGGGCCTTAGTTAGGGAGAGCATGAGGGTTTCAGTTCGCATAAGATGCAGGAGATTATCTCGGGACAGAGTCAGGTTCCAGGCCAGAGATAGTGAAAGGAAATGACCAAGGGATAACGAGAAGACCTTAGTTATTGAGAGCTTCAGGGCCTTAGTTAGCAGCAGCGTGAGCACCTTAATCAGGACCAGCGCCAGGGCTTGATGTATGGGCAGCATCAGAGCCTAAGTAAGGTACAGCAACAGGGCCTAAGTGAGGCCTATCTTTAGGGCCTGAGTAAGGGACAGTATCAGGGCATGACTTAGGAGCAGCATAAAGGCCTCTGTAGGATCAGCATTAGGGTCTTCGTTAAAGCTATTATCAGGGCCTCCGTTAGGGATAGCCTCAAGGCCTCACTTAGGGACAGCGTCAGGGCTTACTTTGGGAAAGTTTCAGGACCTTGGTAAGACATGGGTCAGGCTATTAGCTCAGGATAATATCAGGTGTTCAGATATTGACGGCAGCAGGGCCTTAGTTAGAGGCAGTGTCAGGGCCTAAGTTAGGACTAGCATCAGAGCCTTTGTTAGGTACAGTGTCAGTGACTGAGTTAGGTGTAGTGTCAGAGCCCTAGTTAGGGACAGTGTCAGGGCCTGCATTAGGACGAGCCTCCAGGCCTCAGTTAGGGACAGGTTCACGGCCTCGGACCTAAATTCAGGGCCTCATTTAGGGACAGAATCAGGGATTTAGCTAGCATAAGGGGATCGACAGCTGAAAGCAACCTGAACACCACCTCAAGCAGATGCAGAAGTGAACCATGCACGCTCCTATGAAGGAATATTCCACAGCAGTTGAGTACATGTTGTTTAAAGTTAGTAACACTATAAAAATTATGTTTGGAAGAAAACTATATTCAGAAGATGAAAGAATCTCGTTCTAAAGAATCTCTTTAGCTAATCTCGACATTAGCTAAAGAGAAGGTTAGGTTAAGGTCTAGGGAGAGTGTCAGGAAATGACCTAGGGATAGTGTCAAGACCTTAGTTACTTAGCACATCAGGACCTAATTTAGGAGCAGTGAGTGTCAGGGCTTCGGGTAGGAACAGCGTCAGAGCCTGACTTAGGGAGTGGGACAGGGCCTGAGTGAGGCCTAGCGTCAGGGCCTTAGCTAGAGACAGTGTCAAGGCATGACTTAGGAGCAGCCTAAGAGCCATGGTAGGATCAGCCTCAGGGGCTATGTTAAAGATATTATCAGGGCCTCTGTTAGGGACAGCCTCAAGGCCTCACTGCGAGACAGCATCAGGGCTTCCTTAGGGACAGTTTCAGGACCTTGGTAAGAGATGGGTCAAGAAATTAGCTCAGGATAGTGTCAGGACTTTAGCTATTGACGGCAGCAGGGCCTTAGTTAGGGACAGTGTCAGGCCCTGAATTAGGACGAACATCGAGGCCTTAGGTACGGACAGGGTCACAGCCTCGTGAGTAATTTTAGGCCCTTAGTTAAGGACAGCAGCAGGGCTGTAGTTAGCATAAGAGGCACGACATTTGCTAGGGACAGGCTCAGGTTATGGTCTAGGGAGAGTGTCAGGAAAGGACCTAAGCATAGTGTCAAAACCTTAGTTACTGAGAGTATCAGATCCTTATTTAGAACCAGTGTCAGGGCTTCAGGTAGGGACAGCATCAGAGCCTGACTTAGGCAGAGCGACAGGGCCTGAGTGAGGCCTAGCGTCAGGCCCTTAGCTGAGGACACTGTCAGGGCATGACTTAGGAACAGAATCAGCGCCTCTGTTGGATCAGCCTTAGCGTCTTTGTTACAGATATGATCAGGGCCTGACTTAGTCACAGCTTCAAGGCCTCACTTAGGGAAAGCTTCAGGGCCTGAGTTAGGGACAGCCTCAGTTCTTAACATAGGGACAGCGACAGGGCTTTCTTAGGGACAGTGTCAGGACCTTGGTTAGAAATATGTCAGGATATTAACTCAGGCTAGTGTCCAGTTTTTAGTTATTGCTGAAAGCAGGGCCTATATTAGGGGCAAATTCTGAGCCTTACTTCGAGACAGTGTCAGGGCCTGAGTTAGGACTAGCATCAGAGCCCTTGTAAAGTACAGTATCAGGGACTGAGTTAGGTGTAGTGTCAGGGCATTAGTTAGGGACAGTGTCAGCGCCTCAGTTAGGATGAGCCTCCAACCTCAGTTAGGGACAGCTTGACGGCCTCGGGACTAATTTCAGGCTCTTAGTTCGAGACAGCATCAGGGATTTAGTTAGCATAAGAGGCTCGACAATAGCTAAAGACAAGTTTAGGTTAAGATCTAGGGATAGTGTCAGGAAATGACCTAGGGAGAGTGGCAAGACCATAGCTAATTAGAGCATCAGTGCCTAATTTAGGCCCAGTGTCAGGGCTTCAGGTAGGGACAGAGTCTTAGCCTGACTTAGGGAGAGCGACAGGGCCTGAGTGATGCCTAGAGTCAGGGCCTTAGCTACGGACAGCGTCAGGGCATGACATAGGATCAACATAAGGGTCTCTGTAAGATCAGCATTAGAGTTTCGTTCAAGACATTATCAGGACCTCTGTGAGGGACAGCCTCAGGGCCTCACTTAGGGACAGTGTCAGGGCTAACTTTGGGAGAGTTTCAGGACCTTGGTAAGACATGGGTCAGGGTATTAGCTCAGGATAATGTCAGGACTTTAGATATGGATGGTAGCAGCGCCTACGTTAGGGAAAGTTTCAAGGCGTTAGTTAGGAGTAGCGGGCCTCTGATAGGTCCAGTGTCAGATCCTCAGTTAGCAATAGTGTTAGGGCCTTAGTTAGGGACAGTGTCAGGGCCGGATGTAGGGCGAGCATCTAGGCCTTCGTTCGGGACAGGTTCATGGTCTTGGGACTAAATTCCGTGCCTGAGGTAGGCACAGCCTAAGGGCTTCAGTTAGCATAAGAGGCAGGACATTAGCTAGTGACCGTGTCAGTTTAACATCTAGGGAAAGTGTCAGGAAATGACCTAAGGATAGTGTGAAGACCTTTGTTACGGAGACTCTCAGGGCCTTATTCAGAACCAGTGTTAGGGGTTCAGGTAGGGACAGCATCAGAGCCTGACTTAGGGAGAGCGATAGGGTCTGAGTGAGGCCTAGCATCAGACACTTAGTGGGGGACACTATCGGGGCATGACTTAGGAGCAGCATCAGGGCCTCTGTTGGATCAGCCTTAGGGTCTTAGTTAAAGTCATGATCAGGGACTGAGTTAGTCACAGCATCAAGGCCTGAGTTAGTTAGGGAAAGCTTCAGGGCCTCACTTAGGGACAGCGTCAGGGCTTACTTTGGGACAGTTTCAGGACCTTGGTCAGACATGGGTCAGGTTATTAGCTCCGGATAATGTCAGGACTTTCGATGTTGATGGCAGCAGGCCTTGGTTAGAGACAGTGTCAGGCCCTGAGTTACGACTAGCATCAGAGCCTTTGTTAGATACAATGTACGGGACTGAATTAGGAGTAGAGTCAGGGCCTTAGTTAGTGACAGTGTCAGGGCCTGACTTAGGGAGAGCGACAGGGCCTGAGTGAGGCTTAGCATCAGGCCCTTAGCTGGGCACACTGTCAGGGCATGACTTTGGAGCAGCATCAGCGTCTTTGCTGGATCAGCATTAAGGTCTTCGTTAGGTACATGATCAGGGCCTGAATTAGTCACAGCTTCAAGGCTTCAGTTAAGGAAAGCTTCAGGGCCTGAGTTAGGGACAGCCTCAGGTCTTCACTTAGGGACAGCGTCAGGGCTTACTTTGGGACAGTTTCAGGACCTTGGAAAGACATAGGTCAGGATAGTAGCTCAGGATAATGGCAGGACTTTTGATAGTGATGGCAGCAGGGCCTTAGTTACAGACGGTTTCAGGGCCTGAGTTAGGCCTCGCATCAGAGACTTTGTTAGGTACAGTGGAAGGGACTGAGTTAGGAGTAGTGTCAGGGCCTTGCTTAGGGACAGTGTCAGGGTCTGATTTAGGTGTACTGTCTGAGACCTAGTTAGGGACAGTGCTAGGGCCTGAGTTAGGATTAGTGTCAAGGGCTTATTGAGGCCCAATTTTAGGGCTTTAGTTTGGACTAGCAACAAAGCCTTTGTTAGGTAGCATGTCGGGGCCTCAGTTAGGTGTAGTGTCAGGGCCATTGTTAGGGACAGTATCAGGGCCTGACTTAGGAGAAGTTCAGGGCCTTAGCCAGGGAAAGTGTCAGGGCCTTAGTTAGGGACATTATCAGGGCCTGAATTAGCAGTAGTGTCAAAAGTCCTTAGTGAGGAGAGTAAGGAGTAAGTCAGGACTCAGGCCCTGACACTGTTCTTAAATAAGGCCCTGACATTACCTGTAACACAGGTCCTGATCTGATTCCTATCATAGGCGCTGATGTTGGACTTAACTAAGGCCCTGACACTGGTCCTAACTAAAGCTGTGACACTACTCTTAACTCAGGCCCTGACACTGTCCCTAACAAAGCCATTGACACTACTCCTAAATCAGGCACTGACACTGTCCCTAACTAAGGCCCTGACATACACCTAACTCAGGCCCTGACACTGTCTCTAACTAAGGCCCTGATACTACTCCAAACTCAGCACTGACACTGTCACTAACTAAGGCCCTGACACTATTCATAGCTCACGCCCTAACACCACTCCGAAATCATGCCCTGACTGTGTCCCTAACTAAGGCCCTGACACTATTCCTAACTCAGGCGCTGACACAATACTTAAGGAAGGCCCTGACATTACTCCTAACTCAGGCCCTGAAAAGGTCCCTAACTAAGGCCGACACAACTCCTAACTCAGGCACTAACACTGTCCCTAAATAAGGCCCTGAAACTATTCCTAACTGAGGCGCTGATACAATACCTAACGAAGGCACTGATGCTACTCCTAACTAAGGCCCTGACACTACTCCTATCTCAAGCAATGACACTGTCCCTAACTTAGGCCCTGACTCTACTCCTGACTCAGGCACTGACACTGGCCCTACCTTAGGCCCTGACACTACTCCTAACTAAGCAACTGACACTGTCCCTAACTAAGGCCCGGATACTACTCCTTACTCAGGCACTGACAATATCACTAACTAAGGCCGTGACACTACTCCCAAAATAGGCACTGAGACTGTCCCGAAATATGCCCTGACAGTACTCCGAACTCAGGCACTGACACTGTCCTTAACTAAGGCCCTGATACTACTTCCACCTCAGGCACTGACACTCTCCCTAAGTAAGCCCTGACATTACTCCCAATTCCGGCATTGACACTTTCGCTTACTAAGGCCCTGAAACTACTCACAACTCAGGCCCTTACACTGTTACTAACTACCGGTCTCAGACTACTCCTAACTCAGGCCCTGGCACTGTCCGTAACTTAGGCTCTGGCACTATTCCTAACTCAGACACTGACGCTGTCCCTTAACTAAGGGTCTGACACTCCTCCCAACTCAGACAGTGACACTCTATCAATTTAAGGCCTTGACACTACTCTTAACTCAGGCCCTGACACAGTCCATAATAAAGACCCTGAAACTAATCCCAACTCAGGCCCTGGCACTGTCCGTAACTAAGGGCCTGACACTACTTCCATCTCAGCAACTGACACCATCCCTAACTATGGCCCTGACACTATTCCCAACTCAGGCACTGACACTGTCACTAAATAAGGCCATTACACTTCTCTTAACTCAACAACTGGCACTCTCCGTAACTAAGGCTTTGACACAATACTTAACTCATGCCCTGACACTGTCCTTAACTAAGACCCTGAGAGTACTCCCAACTCAGTCACTGACACTGTTCCTAACTACGGCCCAGAGACTACTCCCAATTCAGGCCCTGACACTGTCCCTAACTAAGGCACTGATATGACTCCCAACTCAGGCACTGACACTGTCCCTAACTAAGGCCCTGACACTACTCCCAACTCAGGCACTGACACTGTCCCTAACTAAGGCCCTGACACGACTCCCATCTCAGCCACTGACACTGTCCCTAAGGCCCTGACACTACCTCCAACTCAGGCACTGACACTATCCCTAACTACAGCCCTGACACTTCTCCTAACTCAGGCACTTACTAATGTCCTGACACAACTCCCAACTCAGGCACTGACATTGTTCCTAACAAAGGCCCTGACACTAATCCCAACATAGGCACTGAGACTGTCCCGAAATACGCCCTGACAGTACTCCCAACTCAGGCACTGACACTGTCCCTAACTAAGGCCCTGACACTACTCCCAAACTAGGCACTGACATTGTCCCTAACTAAGGCCCTGACATTACTCTCAACTCAGGCACTAACACTGTCCCTAACTAAGGACTTGACACTCCTCTTAACTCAGGCCCTGGCACAGTCCCTAACAAAGGCCTGCCACTTCCCCCAACTCTGGCACTGAGAGTGTCCCTAACTACGGCCATCACACTACTCCTAACTCAGGCACTGATGCTATCCCTAACTAAGGCTCTGACACTACTCCCAACACAGGCATTGACACTGTCCCTAACTAAGGCCCTCACACTACTACTTACTTAGGCACTGACACGCTACCTAACTAAGGCCCTGAGACTACTTCTACCTCAGACCCTGACACTGTCCCTAACCAAGGGCCTGATACTACTCCCAACACAGGCACTGACACTCTCCCTAACTAAGGCCTTGACACTACTTTTAACTCATGCCCTGATGCTGTCCCAAAAAAGACCCTGAGACTATTCCCAACTCAGGCACTGACACTCTCCCTAACTAAGACCCTGACACTACTCCCATCTGCAGCCACTGACACTGTCCCTAATGCCCTGACACTACTTCCAACTCAGGCACTGACACTGTCCCTAACTAGGCCCTGACACTACTCCCAACTCAGGCACTGACACTGTCACTAACTAAGGCCCTGACATAACTGCCAACTCCGGCACTGACACTTTCTCTAACTACGGCCCTGAAACTACTCACAACTCAGGCCCTGACACTGTTCCTAACTACCGGTCTCAGACTACTCCTAACTTAGGCCCTGACACTATTCCTAACACAGTCCCTGACACTGTCCCTAACTAAGGTCCTGAGACTATTCCTAACTCAGACCCTGACACTGTCCATAACTTAGGCCATGTCACTACTCCCAACTCAGGCACTGACGCTGTTCCTAACTAAGGGTCTGACACTACTCCAAACTGAGACACTGACACTCTTCCAAATTAAGGCCTTGACACTACTCTTACCTCAGGCCTTGACACTGTCCATAATAAAGACCCTGACAAAAATCCCAACTTAGGCACTGACAATGTCCGTAACTAAGGCCCTGACACTATTCCCATCTCAGCCACTGACACTGTCCCTAACTATGGCCCTGACACTACTCCCAATGCAAGCACTGGCGCTGTCCCTAACTAAGGCATTGGCACTACTCCCAACTCGCCCTGGCGCTGTCCCTAACTAAGGCTCTGACACTACTCCCAATTCAGGCAATGACAGTGTCCCTAACTGAGGCAATGATACTACTCCCAACTCAAGCACTAAGGCTCTGGATCATTGTGATGACCAGCGCCATGGAGCATTGTGATGACAAGGGCGTGGAGCATTGTGATGACAGTGGTCATGGAACATTGTGACGATAAGGGCATCGAGCCGAGTTAGGGACAGTCTAGCGGCCTTGGGACTAAATTCAGTGCCTGAATTAGGCACAGCATAAGGTCTTTAGTTAGCATACGAGGTAGGACATTAGCTCGGGACAGGGTTAGGGTAAAGGCTTGGAATCGTGTCAGCAAATGACCTAAGGATAGTGTGAAGACCTTTGTTACTGAGACTCTCAGGGACTTCTTCAGAAGCAGTGTTAGGGCTTCAGGTAGGGACAGCATCAGGGCCTGACTTAGGGAGAGCGACAGGGCCTGAGTGAGGCCTAATGTCAGGCCCTTAGCTGGGGACACTGTCAGGGAATGACTTAGGAGCAGCATCAGTGCCTTTGTTGGATCAGCTTTAGGCTCTTAGGTAAAGACATGACCGGAGCCCTAGTTAGTCACAGCGTCAAGGCCTCAGTTAGGGAAAGCTTCAGGGTCTGAGTTACAGACAGCCTCAGGTCTTCACTTAAAGACAGCCACAGGGCTTTCTTAGGGACAGTGTCAGGACCTTGGTTAGAAATGAGTCAGGATATTAGCTCAGGAGAGTGTCAGGATTTTAGTTTTTGCTGGCAGCAGGGCCTCTATTAAGGACAGATTCCGGGCCTTTGTTAGATTCAGTGTCATGGCCTTAGTTAGGAGTAGTCAGGGCCTTAGTTAGGGAGAGCATGAGGGTTTCAGTTCGCATAAGATGCAGGAGATTATCTCGGGACAGAGTCAGGTTCCAGGCCAGAGATAGTGAAAGGAAATGACCAAGGGATAACGAGAAGACCTTAGTTATTGAGAGCTTCAGGGCCTTAGTTAGCAGCAGCGTGAGCACCTTAATCAGGACCAGCGCCAGGGCTTGATGTATGGGCAGCATCAGAGCCTAAGTAAGGTACAGCAACAGGGCCTAAGTGAGGCCTATCTTTAGGGCCTGAGTAAGGGACAGTATCAGGGCATGACTTAGGAGCAGCATAAAGGCCTCTGTAGGATCAGCATTAGGGTCTTCGTTAAAGCTATTATCAGGGCCTCCGTTAGGGATAGCCTCAAGGCCTCACTTAGGGACAGCGTCAGGGCTTACTTTGGGAAAGTTTCAGGACCTTGGTAAGACATGGGTCAGGCTATTAGCTCAGGATAATATCAGGTGTTCAGATATTGACGGCAGCAGGGCCTTAGTTAGAGGCAGTGTCAGGGCCTAAGTTAGGACTAGCATCAGAGCCTTTGTTAGGTACAGTGTCAGTGACTGAGTTAGGTGTAGTGTCAGAGCCCTAGTTAGGGAAAGTGTCAGGGCCTGCATTAGGACGAGCCTCCAGGCCTCAGTTAGGGACAGGTTCACGGCCTCGGACCTAAATTCAGGGCCTCATTTAGGGACAGAATCAGGGATTTAGCTAGCATAAGGGGATCGACAGCTGAAAGCAACCTGAACACCACCTCAAGCAGATGCAGAAGTGAACCATGCACGCTCCTATGAAGGAATATTCCACAGCAGTTGAGTACATGTTGTTTAAAGTTAGTAACACTATAAAAATTATGTTTGGAAGAAAACTATATTCAGAAGATGAAAGAATCTCGTTCTAAAGAATCTCTTTAGCTAATCTCGACATTAGCTAAAGAGAAGGTTAGGTTAAGGTCTAGGGAGAGTGTCAGGAAATGACCTAGGGATAGTGTCAAGACCTTAGTTACTTAGCACATCAGGACCTAATTTAGGAGCAGTGAGTGTCAGGGCTTCGGGTAGGAACAGCGTCAGAGCCTGACTTAGGGAGTGGGACAGGGCCTGAGTGAGGCCTAGCGTCAGGGCCTTAGCTAGAGACAGTGTCAAGGCATGACTTAGGAGCAGCCTAAGAGCCATGGTAGGATCAGCCTCAGGGGCTATGTTAAAGATATTATCAGGGCCTCTGTTAGGGACAGCCTCAAGGCCTCACTGCGAGACAGCATCAGGGCTTCCTTAGGGACAGTTTCAGGACCTTGGTAAGAGATGGGTCAAGAAATTAGCTCAGGATAGTGTCAGGACTTTAGCTATTGACGGCAGCAGGGCCTTAGTTAGGGACAGTGTCAGGCCCTGAATTAGGACGAACATCGAGGCCTTAGGTACGGACAGGGTCACAGCCTCGTGAGTAATTTTAGGCCCTTAGTTAAGGACAGCAGCAGGGCTGTAGTTAGCATAAGAGGCACGACATTTGCTAGGGACAGGCTCAGGTTATGGTCTAGGGAGAGTGTCAGGAAAGGACCTAAGCATAGTGTCAAAACCTTAGTTACTGAGAGTATCAGATCCTTATTTAGAACCAGTGTCAGGGCTTCAGGTAGGGACAGCATCAGAGCCTGACTTAGGCAGAGCGACAGGGCCTGAGTGAGGCCTAGCGTCAGGCCCTTAGCTGAGGACACTGTCAGGGCATGACTTAGGAACAGAATCAGCGCCTCTGTTGGATCAGCCTTAGCGTCTTTGTTACAGATATGATCAGGGCCTGACTTAGTCACAGCTTCAAGGCCTCACTTAGGGAAAGCTTCAGGGCCTGAGTTAGGGACAGCCTCAGTTCTTAACATAGGGACAGCGACAGGGCTTTCTTAGGGACAGTGTCAGGACCTTGGTTAGAAATATGTCAGGATATTAACTCAGGCTAGTGTCCAGTTTTTAGTTATTGCTGAAAGCAGGGCCTATATTAGGGGCAAATTCTGAGCCTTACTTCGAGACAGTGTCAGGGCCTGAGTTAGGACTAGCATCAGAGCCCTTGTAAAGTACAGTATCAGGGACTGAGTTAGGTGTAGTGTCAGGGCATTAGTTAGGGACAGTGTCAGCGCCTCAGTTAGGATGAGCCTCCAACCTCAGTTAGGGACAGCTTGACGGCCTCGGGACTAATTTCAGGCTCTTAGTTCGAGACAGCATCAGGGATTTAGTTAGCATAAGAGGCTCGACAATAGCTAAAGACAAGTTTAGGTTAAGATCTAGGGATAGTGTCAGGAAATGACCTAGGGAGAGTGGCAAGACCATAGCTAATTAGAGCATCAGTGCCTAATTTAGGCCCAGTGTCAGGGCTTCAGGTAGGGACAGAGTCTTAGCCTGACTTAGGGAGAGCGACAGGGCCTGAGTGATGCCTAGAGTCAGGGCCTTAGCTACGGACAGCGTCAGGGCATGACATAGGATCAACATAAGGGTCTCTGTAAGATCAGCATTAGAGTTTCGTTCAAGACATTATCAGGACCTCTGTGAGGGACAGCCTCAGGGCCTCACTTAGGGACAGTGTCAGGGCTAACTTTGGGAGAGTTTCAGGACCTTGGTAAGACATGGGTCAGGGTATTAGCTCAGGATAATGTCAGGACTTTAGATATGGATGGTAGCAGCGCCTACGTTAGGGAAAGTTTCAAGGCGTTAGTTAGGAGTAGCGGGCCTCTGATAGGTCCAGTGTCAGATCCTCAGTTAGCAATAGTGTTAGGGCCTTAGTTAGGGACAGTGTCAGGGCCGGATGTAGGGCGAGCATCTAGGCCTTCGTTCGGGACAGGTTCATGGTCTTGGGACTAAATTCCGTGCCTGAGGTAGGCACAGCCTAAGGGCTTCAGTTAGCATAAGAGGCAGGACATTAGCTAGTGACCGTGTCAGTTTAACATCTAGGGAAAGTGTCAGGAAATGACCTAAGGATAGTGTGAAGACCTTTGTTACGGAGACTCTCAGGGCCTTATTCAGAACCAGTGTTAGGGGTTCAGGTAGGGACAGCATCAGAGCCTGACTTAGGGAGAGCGATAGGGTCTGAGTGAGGCCTAGCATCAGACACTTAGTGGGGGACACTATCGGGGCATGACTTAGGAGCAGCATCAGGGCCTCTGTTGGATCAGCCTTAGGGTCTTAGTTAAAGTCATGATCAGGGACTGAGTTAGTCACAGCATCAAGGCCTGAGTTAGTTAGGGAAAGCTTCAGGGCCTCACTTAGGGACAGCGTCAGGGCTTACTTTGGGACAGTTTCAGGACCTTGGTCAGACATGGGTCAGGTTATTAGCTCCGGATAATGTCAGGACTTTCGATGTTGATGGCAGCAGGCCTTGGTTAGAGACAGTGTCAGGCCCTGAGTTACGACTAGCATCAGAGCCTTTGTTAGATACAATGTACGGGACTGAATTAGGAGTAGAGTCAGGGCCTTAGTTAGTGACAGTGTCAGGGCCTGACTTAGGGAGAGCGACAGGGCCTGAGTGAGGCTTAGCATCAGGCCCTTAGCTGGGCACACTGTCAGGGCATGACTTTGGAGCAGCATCAGCGTCTTTGCTGGATCAGCATTAAGGTCTTCGTTAGGTACATGATCAGGGCCTGAATTAGTCACAGCTTCAAGGCTTCAGTTAAGGAAAGCTTCAGGGCCTGAGTTAGGGACAGCCTCAGGTCTTCACTTAGGGACAGCGTCAGGGCTTACTTTGGGACAGTTTCAGGACCTTGGAAAGACATAGGTCAGGATAGTAGCTCAGGATAATGGCAGGACTTTTGATAGTGATGGCAGCAGGGCCTTAGTTACAGACGGTTTCAGGGCCTGAGTTAGGCCTCGCATCAGAGACTTTGTTAGGTACAGTGGAAGGGACTGAGTTAGGAGTAGTGTCAGGGCCTTGCTTAGGGACAGTGTCAGGGTCTGATTTAGGTGTACTGTCTGAGACCTAGTTAGGGACAGTGCTAGGGCCTGAGTTAGGATTAGTGTCAAGGGCTTATTGAGGCCCAATTTTAGGGCTTTAGTTTGGACTAGCAACAAAGCCTTTGTTAGGTAGCATGTCGGGGCCTCAGTTAGGTGTAGTGTCAGGGCCATTGTTAGGGACAGTATCAGGGCCTGACTTAGGAGAAGTTCAGGGCCTTAGCCAGGGAAAGTGTCAGGGCCTTAGTTAGGGACATTATCAGGGCCTGAATTAGCAGTAGTGTCAAAAGTCCTTAGTGAGGAGAGTAAGGAGTAAGTCAGGACTCAGGCCCTGACACTGTTCTTAAATAAGGCCCTGACATTACCTGTAACACAGGTCCTGATCTGATTCCTATCATAGGCGCTGATGTTGGACTTAACTAAGGCCCTGACACTGGTCCTAACTAAAGCTGTGACACTACTCTTAACTCAGGCCCTGACACTGTCCCTAACAAAGCCATTGACACTACTCCTAAATCAGGCACTGACACTGTCCCTAACTAAGGCCCTGACATACACCTAACTCAGGCCCTGACACTGTCTCTAACTAAGGCCCTGATACTACTCCAAACTCAGCACTGACACTGTCACTAACTAAGGCCCTGACACTATTCATAGCTCACGCCCTAACACCACTCCGAAATCATGCCCTGACTGTGTCCCTAACTAAGGCCCTGACACTATTCCTAACTCAGGCGCTGACACAATACTTAAGGAAGGCCCTGACATTACTCCTAACTCAGGCCCTGAAAAGGTCCCTAACTAAGGCCGACACAACTCCTAACTCAGGCACTAACACTGTCCCTAAATAAGGCCCTGAAACTATTCCTAACTGAGGCGCTGATACAATACCTAACGAAGGCACTGATGCTACTCCTAACTAAGGCCCTGACACTACTCCTATCTCAAGCAATGACACTGTCCCTAACTTAGGCCCTGACTCTACTCCTGACTCAGGCACTGACACTGGCCCTACCTTAGGCCCTGACACTACTCCTAACTAAGCAACTGACACTGTCCCTAACTAAGGCCCGGATACTACTCCTTACTCAGGCACTGACAATATCACTAACTAAGGCCGTGACACTACTCCCAAAATAGGCACTGAGACTGTCCCGAAATATGCCCTGACAGTACTCCGAACTCAGGCACTGACACTGTCCTTAACTAAGGCCCTGATACTACTTCCACCTCAGGCACTGACACTCTCCCTAAGTAAGCCCTGACATTACTCCCAATTCCGGCATTGACACTTTCGCTTACTAAGGCCCTGAAACTACTCACAACTCAGGCCCTTACACTGTTACTAACTACCGGTCTCAGACTACTCCTAACTCAGGCCCTGGCACTGTCCGTAACTTAGGCTCTGGCACTATTCCTAACTCAGACACTGACGCTGTCCCTTAACTAAGGGTCTGACACTCCTCCCAACTCAGACAGTGACACTCTATCAATTTAAGGCCTTGACACTACTCTTAACTCAGGCCCTGACACAGTCCATAATAAAGACCCTGAAACTAATCCCAACTCAGGCCCTGGCACTGTCCGTAACTAAGGGCCTGACACTACTTCCATCTCAGCAACTGACACCATCCCTAACTATGGCCCTGACACTATTCCCAACTCAGGCACTGACACTGTCACTAAATAAGGCCATTACACTTCTCTTAACTCAACAACTGGCACTCTCCGTAACTAAGGCTTTGACACAATACTTAACTCATGCCCTGACACTGTCCTTAACTAAGACCCTGAGAGTACTCCCAACTCAGTCACTGACACTGTTCCTAACTACGGCCCAGAGACTACTCCCAATTCAGGCCCTGACACTGTCCCTAACTAAGGCACTGATATGACTCCCAACTCAGGCACTGACACTGTCCCTAACTAAGGCCCTGACACTACTCCCAACTCAGGCACTGACACTGTCCCTAACTAAGGCCCTGACACGACTCCCATCTCAGCCACTGACACTGTCCCTAAGGCCCTGACACTACCTCCAACTCAGGCACTGACACTATCCCTAACTACAGCCCTGACACTTCTCCTAACTCAGGCACTTACTAATGTCCTGACACAACTCCCAACTCAGGCACTGACATTGTTCCTAACAAAGGCCCTGACACTAATCCCAACATAGGCACTGAGACTGTCCCGAAATACGCCCTGACAGTACTCCCAACTCAGGCACTGACACTGTCCCTAACTAAGGCCCTGACACTACTCCCAAACTAGGCACTGACATTGTCCCTAACTAAGGCCCTGACATTACTCTCAACTCAGGCACTAACACTGTCCCTAACTAAGGACTTGACACTCCTCTTAACTCAGGCCCTGGCACAGTCCCTAACAAAGGCCTGCCACTTCCCCCAACTCTGGCACTGAGAGTGTCCCTAACTACGGCCATCACACTACTCCTAACTCAGGCACTGATGCTATCCCTAACTAAGGCTCTGACACTACTCCCAACACAGGCATTGACACTGTCCCTAACTAAGGCCCTCACACTACTACTTACTTAGGCACTGACACGCTACCTAACTAAGGCCCTGAGACTACTTCTACCTCAGACCCTGACACTGTCCCTAACGAAGGGCCTGATACTACTCCCAACACAGGCACTGACACTCTCCCTAACTAAGGCCTTGACACTACTTTTAACTCATGCCCTGAAGCTGTCCCAAAAGAGACCCTGAGACTATTCCCAACTCAGGCACTGACACTCTCCCTAACTAAGACCCTGACACTACTCCCATCTCAGCCACTGACACTGTCCCTAATGCCCTGACACTACTTCCAACTCAGGCACTGACACTGTCCCTAACTAGGCCCTGACACTACTCCCAACTCAGGCACTGACACTGTCACTAACTAAGGCCCTGACATAACTGCCAACTCCGGCACTGACACTTTCTCTAACTACGGCCCTGAAACTACTCACAACTCAGGCCCTGACACTGTTCCTAACTACCGGTCTCAGACTACTCCTAACTTAGGCCCTGACACTATTCCTAACACAGTCCCTGACACTGTCCCTAACTAAGGTCCTGAGACTATTCCTAACTCAGACCCTGACACTGTCCATAACTTAGGCCATGTCACTACTCCCAACTCAGGCACTGACGCTGTTCCTAACTAAGGGTCTGACACTACTCCAAACTGAGACACTGACACTCTTCCAAATTAAGGCCTTGACACTACTCTTAACTCAGGCCCTGACACTGTCCATAATAAAGACCCTGACAAAAATCCCAACTTAGGCACTGACAATGTCCGTAACTAAGGCCCTGACACTATTCCCATCTCAGCCACTGACACTGTCCCTAACTATGGCCCTGACACTACTCCCAATGCAAGCACTGGCGCTGTCCCTAACTAAGGCACTGGCACTACTCCCAACTCGCCCTGGCGCTGTCCCTAACTAAGGCTCTGACACTACTCCCAATTCAGGCAATGACAGTGTCCCTAACTGAGGCAATGATACTACTCCCAACTCAAGCACTAAGGCTCTGGATCATTGTGATGACCAGCGCCATGGAGCATTGTGATGACAAGGGCGTGGAGCATTGTGATGACAGTGGTCATGGAACATTGTGACGATAAGGGCATCGAGCCGAGTTAGGGACAGTCTAGCGGCCTTGGGACTAAATTCAGTGCCTGAATTAGGCACAGCATAAGGTCTTTAGTTAGCATACGAGGTAGGACATTAGCTCGGGACAGGGTTAAGGTAAAGGCTTGGAATCGTGTCAGCAAATGACCTAAGGATAGTGTGAAGACCTTTGTTACTGAGACTCTCAGGGACTTCTTCAGAAGCAGTGTTAGGGCTTCAGGTAGGGACAGCATCAGGGCCTGACTTAGGGAGAGCGACAGGGCCTGAGTGAGGCCTAATGTCAGGCCCTTAGCTGGGGACACTGTCAGGGAATGACTTAGGAGCAGCATCAGTGCCTTTGTTGGATCAGCTTTAGGCTCTTAGGTAAAGACATGACCGGAGCCCTAGTTAGTCACAGCGTCAAGGCCTCAGTTAGGGAAAGCTTCAGGGTCTGAGTTACAGACAGCCTCAGGTCTTCACTTAAAGACAGCCACAGGGCTTTCTTAGGGACAGTGTCAGGACCTTGGTTAGAAATGAGTCAGGATATTAGCTCAGGAGAGTGTCAGGATTTTAGTTTTTGCTGGCACCAGGGCCTCTATTAAGGACAGATTCCGGGCCTTTGTTAGATTCAGTGTCATGGCCTTAGTTAGGAGTAGTCAGGGCCTTAGTTAGGGAGAGCATGAGGGTTTCAGTTCGCATAAGATGCAGGAGATTATCTCGGGACAGAGTCAGGTTCCAGGCCAGAGATAGTGAAAGGAAATGACCAAGGGATAACGAGAAGACCTTAGTTATTGAGAGCATCAGGGCCTTAGTTAGCAGCAGCGTGAGCACCTTAATCAGGACCAGCGCCAGGGCTTGATGTATGGACAGCATCAGAGCCTAACTAAGGTACAGCAACAGGGCCTAAGTGAGGCCTATCTTTAGGGCCTGAGTAAGGGACAGTATCAGGGCATGACTTAGGAGCAGCATAAAGGCCTCTGTAGGATCAGCATTAGGGTCTTCGTTAAAGCTATTATCAGGGCCTCAGTTAGGGATAGCCTCAAGGCCTCACTTAGGGACAGCGTCAGGGCTTACTTTGGGAAAGTTTCAGGACCTTGGTAAGACATGGGTCAGGCTATTAGCTCAGGATAATATCAGGTGTTCAGATATTGACGGCAGCAGGGCCTTAGTTAGAGGCAGTGTCAGGGCCTAAGTTAGGACTAGCATCAGAGCCTTTGTTAGGTACAGTGTCAGTGACTGAGTTAGGTGTAGTGTCAGAGCCTTAGTTAGGGACAGTGTCAGGGCCTGCATTAGGACGAGCCTCCAGGCCTCAGTTAGGGACAGGTTCACGGCCTCGGACCTAAATTCAGGGCCTCATTTAGGGACAGAATCAGGGATTTAGCTAGCATAAGGGAATCTACAGCTGAAAGCAACCTGAACACCACCTCAAGCAGATGCAGAAGTGAACCATGCATGCTCCTATGAAGGAATATTCCACAGCAGTTGAGTACATTTTGTTTAAAGTTAGTAACACTATAAAAATTATGTTTGGAAGAAAACTATATTCAGAAGATGAAAGAATCTCGTTCTAAAGAATCTCTTTAGCTAATCTCGACATTAGCTAAAGAGAAGGTTAGGTTAAGGTCTAGGGAGAGTGTCAGGAAATGACCTAGGGATAGTGTCAAGACCTTAGTTACTTAGCACATCAGGACCTAATTTAGGAGCAGTGAGTGTCAGGGCTTCGGGTAGGAACAGCGTCAGAGCCTGACTTAGGGAGTGGGACAGGGCCTGAGTGAGGCCTAGCGTCAGGGCCTTAGCTAGAGACAGTGTCAAGGCATGACTTAGGAGCAGCCTAAGAGCCATGGTAGGATCAGCCTCAGGGGCTATGTTAAAGATATTATCAGGGCCTCTGTTAGGGACAGCCTCAAGGCCTCACTTCGAGACAGCATCAGGGCTTCCTTAGGGACAGTTTCAGGACCTTGGTAAGAGATGGGTCAAGAAATTAGCTCAGGATAGTGTCAGGACTTTAGCTATTGACGGCAGCAGGGCCTTAGTTAGGGACAGTGTCAGGCCCTGAATTAGGACGAACATCGAGGCCTTAGGTACGGAGAGGGTCACAGCCTCGAGAGTAATTTTAGGCCCTTAGTTAAGGACAGCAGCAGGGCTGTAGTTAGCATAAGAGGCACGACACTTCCTAAGGACAGGCTCAGGTTATGGTCTAGGGAGAGTGTCAGGAAAGGACCTAAGCATAGTGTCAAAACCTTAGTTACTGAGAGTATCAGATCCTTATTTAGAACCGGTGTCAGGGCTGCAGGTAGAGACAGCATCAGAGCCTGACTTAGGCAGAGCGACAGGGCCTGAGTGAGGCCTAGCGTCAGGCCCTTAGCTGAGGACACTGTCAGGGCATGACTTAGGAACAGAATCAGCGCCTCTGTTGGATCAGCCTTAGCGTCTTTGTTACAGATATGATCAGGGTCTGACTTAGTCACAGCTTCAAGGCCTCAGTTAGGGAAAGCTTCAGGGCCTGAGTTAGGGACAGCCTCAGTTCTTAACATAGGGACAGCGACAGGGCTTTCTTAGGGACAGTGTCAGGACCTTGGTTAGAAATATGTCAGGATATTAACTCAGGCTAGTGTCCAGTTTTTAGTTATTGCTGACAGCAGGGCCTATATTAGGGGCAAATTCTGAGCCTTACTTCGAGACAGTGTCAGGGCCTGAGTTAGGACTAGCATCAGAGCCCTTGTAAAGTACAGTGTCAGGGACTGAGTTAGGTGTAGTGTCAGGGCTTTAGTTAGGGACAGTGTCAGCGCCTCAGTTAGGATGAGCCTCCAACCTCAGTTAGGGACAGCTTGACGGCCTCGGGACTAATTTCAGGCTCTTAGTTCGAGACAGCATCAGGGATTTAGTTAGCATAAGAGGCTCGACAATACCTAAAGACAAGTTTAGGTTAAGATCTAGGGATAGTGTCAGGAAATGACCTAGGGATAGTGGCAAGACCATAGCTAATTAGAGCATCAGTGCCTAATTTAGGCCCAGTGTCAGGGCTTCAGGTAGGGACAGAGTCTTAGCCTGACTTAGGGAGAGTGACAGGGCCTGAGTGATGCCTAGAGTCAGGGCCTTAGCTACGGACAGCGTCAGGGCATGACATAGGATCAACATAAGGGTCTCTGTAAGATCAGCATTAGAGTTTCGTTCAAGACATTATCAGGACCTCTGTGAGGGACAGCCTCAGGGCCTCACTTAGGGAGAGTGTCAGGGCTAACTTTGGGAGAGTTTCAGGACCTTGGTAAGACATGGGTCAGGGTATTACCTCCGGATAATGTCAGGACTTTCGATGTTGATGGCAGCAGGCCTTGGTTAGAGACAGTGTCAGGCCCTGAGTTATGACTAGCATCAGAGCCTTTGTTAGATACAATGTACGGGACTGAATTACGAGTAGAGTCAGGGCCTTAGTTAGTGACAGTGTCAGGGCCTGACTTAGGGAGAGCGACAGGGCCTGAGTGAGGCTTAGCATCAGGCCCTTAGCTGGGCACACTGTCAGGGCATGACTTTGGAGCAGCATCAGCGTCTTTGCTGGATCAGCATTAAGGTCTTCGTTAGGTACATGATCAGGGCCTGAATTAGTCACAGCTTCAAGGCTTCACTTAAGGAAAGCTTCAGGGCCTGAGTTAGGGACAGCCTCAGGTCTTCACTTAGGGACAGCGTCAGGGCTTACTTTGGGACAGTTTCAGGACCTTGGAAAGACATAGGTCAGGATAGTAGCTCAGGATAATGGCAGGACTTTTGATAGTGATGGCAGCAGGGCCTTAGTTACAGACGGTTTCAGGGCCTGAGTTAGGCCTCGCATCAGAGACTTTGTTAGGTACAGTGGAAGGGACTGAGTTAGGAGTAGTGTCAGGGCCTTGCTTAGGGACAGTGTCAGGGTCTGATTTAGGTGTACTGTCTGAGACCTATTTAGGGACAGTGCTAGGGCCTGAGTTAGGATTAGTGTCAAGGCCTTATTGAGGACCAATTTCAGGGCCTTAGTTTGGACTAGCATAAGAGCCATTGTTAGGAATCGTATGAGGGCCTGAGTTAGGCATACTATCAGGGCCTTAGTTAGGGAGAGTTTTAGGGCCTGAGTTAGGATTAGTGTCAAGGCCTTATTTAGGACCAATTTTAGGGCTTTAGTTTGGACTAGCAACAAAGCCTTTGTTAGGTAGCATGTCGGGGCCTCAGTTAGGTGTAGTGTCAGGGCCATTGTTAGGGACAGTATCAGGGCCTGACTTAGGAGAAGTTCAGGGCCTTAGCCAGGGAAAGTGTCAGGGCCTTAGTTAGGGACATTATCAGGGCCTGAATTAGCAGTAGTGTCAAAAGTCCTTAGTGAGGAGAGTAAGGAGTAAGTCAGGACTCAGGCCCTGACCCTGTTCTTAAATAAGGCCCTGACATTACCTGTAACACAGGTCCTGATCTGATTCCTATCATAGGCGCTGATGTTGGACTTAACTAAGGCCCTGACACTGGTCCTAACTAAAGCTGTGACACTACTCTTAACTCAGGCCCTGACACTGTCCCTAACCAAGCCTCTGACACTACTCCTAAATCAGGCACTGACACTGTCCCTAACTAAGGCCCTGACATACACCTAACTCAGGCCCTGACCCTGTCTCTAACTAAGGCCCTGATACTACTCCAAACTCAGCACTGACACTGTCACTAACTAAGGCCCTGACACTATTCATAGCTCACGCCCTAACACAACTCCGAAATCATGCCCTGACAGTGTCCCTAACTAAGGCCCTGACACTATTGCTAACTCAGGCGCTGACACAATACTTAAGGAAGGCCCTGACATTACTCCTAACTCAGGCCCTGAAAAGGTCCCTAACTAAGGCCGACACAACTCCTAACTCAGGCACTAACACTGTCCCTAAATAAGGCCCTGAAACTATTCCTAACTGAGGCGCTGATACAATAACTAACGAAGGCACTGGTGCTACTCCTAACTAAGGCCCTGACACTACTCCTATCTCAAGCAATGACACTGTCCCTAACTTAGGCCCTGACTCTACTCCTGACTCAGGCACTGACACTGGCCCTACCTTAGGCCCTGACACTACTCCTAACTAAGCAACTGACACTGTCCCTAACTAAGGCCCGGATACTACTCCTTACTCAGGCACTGACAATATCACTAACTAAGGCCGTGACACTACTCCCAAAATAGGCACTGAGACTGTCCCGAAATATGCCCTGACAGTACTCCGAACTCAGGCACTGACACTGTCCTTAACTAAGGCCCTGATACTACTTCCACCTCAGGCACTGACACTCTCCCTAAGTAAGCCCTGACATTACTCCCAATTCCGGCATTGACACTTTCGCTTACTAAGGCCCTGAAACTACTCACAACTCAGGCCCTTACACTGTTACTAACTACCGGTCTCAGACTACTCCTAACTCAGGCCCTGGCACTGTCCGTAACTTAGGCTCTGGCACTATTCCTAACTCAGACACTGACGCTGTCCCTTAACTAAGGGTCTGACACTCCTCCCAACTCAGACAGTGACACTCTATCAATTTAAGGCCTTGACACTACTCTTAACTCAGGCCCTGACACAGTCCATAATAAAGACCCTGAAACTAATCCCAACTCAGGCCCTGGCACTGTCCGTAACTAAGGGCCTGACACTACTTCCATCTCAGCAACTGACACCATCCCTAACTATGGCCCTGACACTATTCCCAACTCAGGCACTGACACTGTCACTAAATAAGGCCATTACACTTCTCTTAACTCAACAACTGGCACTCTCCGTAACTAAGGCTTTGACACAATACTTAACTCATGCCCTGACACTGTCCTTAACTAAGACCCTGAGAGTACTCCCAACTCAGTCACTGACACTGTTCCTAACTACGGCCCAGAGACTACTCCCAATTCAGGCCCTGACACTGTCCCTAACTAAGGCACTGATATGACTCCCAACTCAGGCACTGACACTGTCCCTAACTAAGGCCCTGACACTACTCCCAACTCAGGCACTGACACTGTCCCTAACTAAGGCCCTGACACGACTCCCATCTCAGCCACTGACACTGTCCCTAAGGCCCTGACACTACCTCCAACTCAGGCACTGACACTATCCCTAACTACAGCCCTGACACTTCTCCTAACTCAGGCACTTACTAATGTCCTGACACAACTCCCAACTCAGGCACTGACATTGTTCCTAACAAAGGCCCTGACACTAATCCCAACATAGGCACTGAGACTGTCCCGAAATACGCCCTGACAGTACTCCCAACTCAGGCACTGACACTGTCCCTAACTAAGGCCCTGACACTACTCCCAAACTAGGCACTGACATTGTCCCTAACTAAGGCCCTGACATTACTCTCAACTCAGGCACTAACACTGTCCCTAACTAAGGACTTGACACTCCTCTTAACTCAGGCCCTGGCACAGTCCCTAACAAAGGCCTGCCACTTCCCCCAACTCTGGCACTGAGAGTGTCCCTAACTACGGCCATCACACTACTCCTAACTCAGGCACTGATGCTATCCCTAACTAAGGCTCTGACACTACTCCCAACACAGGCATTGACACTGTCCCTAACTAAGGCCCTCACACTACTACTTACTTAGGCACTGACACGCTACCTAACTAAGGCCCTGAGACTACTTCTACCTCAGACCCTGACACTGTCCCTAACCAAGGGCCTGATACTACTCCCAACACAGGCACTGACACTCTCCCTAACTAAGGCCTTGACACTACTTTTAACTCATGCCCTGATGCTGTCCCAAAAAAGACCCTGAGACTATTCCCAACTCAGGCACTGACACTCTCCCTAACTAAGACCCTGACACTACTCCCATCTGCAGCCACTGACACTGTCCCTAATGCCCTGACACTACTTCCAACTCAGGCACTGACACTGTCCCTAACTAGGCCTTGACACTACTCCCAACTCAGGCACTGACACTGTCACTAACTAAGGCCCTGACATAACTGCCAACTCCGGCACTGACACTTTCTCTAACTACGGCCCTGAAACTACTCACAACTCAGGCCCTGACACTGTTCCTAACTACCGGTCTCAGACTACTCCTAACTTAGGCCCTGACACTATTCCTAACACAGTCCCTGACACTGTCCCTAACTAAGGTCCTGAGACTATTACTAACTCAGACCCTGACACTGTCCATAACTTAGGCCATGTCACTACTCCCAACTCAGGCACTGACGCTGTTCCTAACTAAGGGTCTGACACTACTCCAAACTGAGACACTGACACTCTTCCAAATTAAGTCCTTGACACTACTCTTACCTCAGGCCTTGACACTGTCCATAATAAAGACCCTGACAAAAATCCCAACTTAGGCACTGACAATGTCCGTAACTAAGGCCCTGACACTATTCCCATCTCAGCCACTGACACTGTCCCTAACTATGGCCCTGACACTACTCCCAATGCAAGCACTGGCGCTGTCCCTAACTAAGGCATTGGCACTACTCCCAACTCGCCCTGGCGCTGTCCCTAACTAAGGCTCTGACACTACTCCCAATTCAGGCAATGACAGTGTCCCTAACTGAGGCAATGATACTACTCCCAACTCAAGCACTAAGGCTCTGGATCATTGTGATGACCAGCGCCATGGAGCATTGTGATGACAAGGGCGTGGAGCATTGTGATGACAGTGGTCATGGAACATTGTGACGATAAGGGCATCGAGCCGAGTTAGGGACAGTCTAGCGGCCTTGGGACTAAATTCAGTGCCTGAATTAGGCACAGCATAAGGTCTTTAGTTAGCATCCGAGGTAGGACATTAGCTCGGGACAGGGTTAGGGTAAAGGCTTGGAATCGTGTCAGGAAATGACCTAAGGATAGTGTGAAGACCTTAGTTACTGAGATTCTCAGGGACTTCTTCAGAAGCAGTGTTAGGGCTTCAGGTAGGGACAGCATCAGGGCCTGACTTAGGGAGAGCGACAGGGCCTGAGTGAGGCCTAATGTCAGGCCCTTAGCTGGGGACACTGTCAGGGAATGACTTAGGAGCAGCATCAGTGCCTTTGTTGGATCAGCTTTAGGCTCTTAGTTAAAGACATGACCGGAGCCCTAGTTAGTCACAGCCTCAAGGCCTCAGTTAGGGAAAACTTTAGGGTCTGAGTTACAGACAGCCTCAGGTCTTCACTTAAAGACAGCCACAGGTCTTTCTTAGGGACAGTGTCAGGACCTTGGTTAGAAATGAGTCAGAATATTAGCTCAGGAGAGTGTCAGGATTTTAGTTTTTGCTGGCAGCAGGGCCTCTATTAAGGACAGATTCCGGGCCTTTGTTAGATTCAGTGTCATGGCCTTAGTTAGGAGTAGTCAGGGCCTTAGTTAGGGAGAGCATGAGGGTTTCAGTTCGCATAAGATGCAGGAGATTATCTCGGGACAGAGTCAGGTTCCAGGCCAGAGATAGTGAAAGGAAATGACCAAGGGATAACGAGAAGACCTTAGTTATTGAGAGCTTCAGGGCCTTAGTTAGCAGCAGCGTGAGCACCTTAATCAGGACCAGCGCCAGGGCTTGATGTATGGGCAGCATCAGAGCCTAAGTAAGGTACAGCAACAGGGCCTAAGTGAGGCCTATCTTTAGGGCCTGAGTAAGGGACAGTATCAGGGCATGACTTAGGAGCAGCATAAAGGCCTCTGTAGGATCAGCATTAGGGTCTTCGTTAAAGCTATTATCAGGGCCTCCGTTAGGGATAGCCTCAAGGCCTCACTTAGGGACAGCGTCAGGGCTTACTTTGGGAAAGTTTCAGGACCTTGGTAAGACATGGGTCAGGCTATTAGCTCAGGATAATATCAGGTGTTCAGATATTGACGGCAGCAGGGCCTTAGTTAGAGGCAGTGTCAAGGCCTAAGTTAGGACTAGCATCAGAGCCTTTGTTAGGTACAGTGTCAGTGACTGAGTTAGGTGTAGTGTCAGAGCCTTAGTTAGGGACAGTGTCAGGGCCTGCATTAGGACGAGCCTCCAGGCCTCAGTTAGGGACAGGTTCACGGCCTCGGACCTAAATTCAGGGCCTCATTTAGGGACAGAATCAGGGATTTAGCTAGCATAAGGGGATCTACAGCTGAAAGCAACCTGAACACCACCTCAAGCAGATGCAGAAGTGAACCATGCACGCTCCTATGAAGGAATATTCCACAGCAGTTGAGTACATTTTGTTTAAAGTTAGTAACACTATAAAAATTATGTTTGGAAGAAAACTATATTCAGAAGATGAAAGAATCTCGTTCTAAAGAATCTCTTTAGCTAATCTCGACATTAGCTAAAGAGAAGGTTAGGTTAAGGTCTAGGGAGAGTGTCAGGAAATGACCTAGGGATAGTGTCAAGACCTTAGTTACTTAGCACATCAGGACCTAATTTAGGAGCAGTGAGTGTCAGGGCTTCGGGTAGGAACAGCGTCAGAGCCTGACTTAGGGAGTGGGACAGGGCCTGAGTGAGGCCTAGCGTCAGGGCCTTAGCTAGAGACAGTGTCAAGGCATGACTTAGGAGCAGCCTAAGAGCCATGGTAGGATCAGCCTCAGGGGCTATGTTAAAGATATTATCAGGGCCTCTGTTAGGGACAGCCTCAAGGCCTCACTGCGAGACAGCATCAGGGCTTCCTTAGGGACAGTTTCAGGACCTTGGTAAGAGATGGGTCAAGAAATTAGCTCAGGATAGTGTCAGGACTTTAGCTATTGACGGCAGCAGGGCCTTAGTTAGGGACAGTGTCAGGCCCTGAATTAGGACGAACATCGAGGCCTTAGGTACGGACAGGGTCACAGCCTCGTGAGTAATTTTAGGCCCTTAGTTAAGGACAGCAGCAGGGCTGTAGTTAGCATAAGAGGCACGACATTTGCTAGGGACAGGCTCAGGTTATGGTCTAGGGAGAGTGTCAGGAAAGGACCTAAGCATAGTGTCAAAACCTTAGTTACTGAGAGTATCAGATCCTTATTTAGAACCAGTGTCAGGGCTTCAGGTAGGGACAGCATCAGAGCCTGACTTAGGCAGAGCGACAGGGCCTGAGTGAGGCCTAGCGTCAGGCCCTTAGCTGAGGACACTGTCAGGGCATGACTTAGGAACAGAATCAGCGCCTCTGTTGGATCAGCCTTAGCGTCTTTGTTACAGATATGATCAGGGCCTGACTTAGTCACAGCTTCAAGGCCTCACTTAGGGAAAGCTTCAGGGCCTGAGTTAGGGACAGCCTCAGTTCTTAACATAGGGACAGCGACAGGGCTTTCTTAGGGACAGTGTCAGGACCTTGGTTAGAAATATGTCAGGATATTAACTCAGGCTAGTGTCCAGTTTTTAGTTATTGCTGACAGCAGGGCCTATATTAGGGGCAAATTCTGAGCCTTACTTCGAGACAGTGTCAGGGCCTGAGTTAGGACTAGCATCAGAGCCCTTGTAAAGTACAGTATCAGGGACTGAGTTAGGTGTAGTGTCAGGGCATTAGTTAGGGACAGTGTCAGCGCCTCAGTTAGGATGAGCCTCCAACCTCAGTTAGGGACAGCTTGACGGCCTCGGGACTAATTTCAGGCTCTTAGTTCGAGACAGCATCAGGGATTTAGTTAGCATAAGAGGCTCGACAATAGCTAAAGACAAGTTTAGGTTAAGATCTAGGGATAGTGTCAGGAAATGACCTAGGGAGAGTGGCAAGACCATAGCTAATTAGAGCATCAGTGCCTAATTTAGGCCCAGTGTCAGGGCTTCAGGTAGGGACAGAGTCTTAGCCTGACTTAGGGAGAGCGACAGGGCCTGAGTGATGCCTAGAGTCAGGGCCTTAGCTACGGACAGCGTCAGGGCATGACATAGGATCAACATAAGGGTCTCTGTAAGATCAGCATTAGAGTTTCGTTCAAGACATTATCAGGACCTCTGTGAGGGACAGCCTCAGGGCCTCACTTAGGGACAGTGTCAGGGCTAACTTTGGGAGAGTTTCAGGACCTTGGTAAGACATGGGTCAGGGTATTAGCTCAGGATAATGTCAGGACTTTAGATATGGATGGTAGCAGCGCCTACGTTAGGGAAAGTTTCAAGGCGTTAGTTAGGAGTAGCGGGCCTCTGATAGGTCCAGTGTCAGATCCTCAGTTAGCAATAGTGTTAGGGCCTTAGTTAGGGACAGTGTCAGGGCCGGATGTAGGGCGAGCATCTAGGCCTTCGTTCGGGACAGGTTCATGGTCTTGGGACTAAATTCCGTGCCTGAGGTAGGCACAGCCTAAGGGCTTCAGTTAGCATAAGAGGCAGGACATTAGCTAGTGACCGTGTCAGTTTAACATCTAGGGAAAGTGTCAGGAAATGACCTAAGGATAGTGTGAAGACCTTTGTTACGGAGACTCTCAGGGCCTTATTCAGAACCAGTGTTAGGGGTTCAGGTAGGGACAGCATCAGAGCCTGACTTAGGGAGAGCGATAGGGTCTGAGTGAGGCCTAGCATCAGACACTTAGTGGGGGACACTATCGGGGCATGACTTAGGAGCAGCATCAGGGCCTCTGTTGGATCAGCCTTAGGGTCTTAGTTAAAGTCATGATCAGGGACTGAGTTAGTCACAGCATCAAGGCCTGAGTTAGTTAGGGAAAGCTTCAGGGCCTCACTTAGGGACAGCGTCAGGGCTTACTTTGGGACAGTTTCAGGACCTTGGTCAGACATGGGTCAGGTTATTAGCTCCGGATAATGTCAGGACTTTCGATGTTGATGGCAGCAGGCCTTGGTTAGAGACAGTGTCAGGCCGTGAGTTACGACTAGCATCAGAGCCTTTGTTAGATACAATGTACGGGACTGAATTAGGAGTAGAGTCAGGGCCTTAGTTAGTGACAGTGTCAGGGCCTGACTTAGGGAGAGCGACAGGGCCTGAGTGAGGCTCAGCATCAGGCCCTTAGCTGGGCACACTGTCAGGGCATGACTTTGGAGCAGCATCAGCGTCTTTGCTGGATCAGCATTAAGGTCTTCGTTAGGTACATGATCAGGGCCTGAATTAGTCACAGCTTCAAGGCTTCAGTTAAGGAAAGCTTCAGGGCCTGAGTTAGGGACAGCCTCAGGTCTTCACTTAGGGACAGCGTCAGGGCTTACTTTGGGACAGTTTCAGGACCTTGGAAAGACATAGGTCAGGATAGTAGCTCAGGATAATGGCAGGACTTTTGATAGTGATGGCAGCAGGGCCTTAGTTACAGACGGTTTCAGGGCCTGAGTTAGGCCGAGCATCAGAGACTTTGTTAGGTACAGTGGAAGGGACTGAGTTAGGAGTAGTGTCAGGGCCTTGCTTAGGGACAGTGTCAGGGTCTGATTTAGGTGTACTGTCTGAGACCTAGTTAGGGACAGTGCTAGGGCCTGAGTTAGGATTAGTGTCAAGGGCTTATTGAGGCCCAATTTTAGGGCTTTAGTTTGGACTAGCAACAAAGCCTTTGTTAGGTAGCATGTCGGGGCCTCAGTTAGGTGTAGTGTCAGGGCCATTGTTAGGGACAGTATCAGGGCCTGACTTAGGAGAAGTTCAGGGCCTTAGCCAGGGAAAGTGTCAGGGCCTTAGTTAGGGACATTATCAGGGCCTGAATTAGCAGTAGTGTCAAAAGTCCTTAGTGAGGAGAGTAAGGAGTAAGTCAGGACTCAGGCCCTGACACTGTTCTTAAATAAGGCCCTGACATTACCTGTAACACAGGTCCTGATCTGATTCCTATCATAGGCGCTGATGTTGGACTTAACTAAGGCCCTGACACTGGTCCTAACTAAAGCTGTGACACTACTCTTAACTCAGGCCCTGACACTGTCCCTAACAAAGCCTCTGACACTACTCCTAAATCAGGCACTGACACTGTCCCTAACTAAGGCCCTGACATACACCTAACTCAGGCCCTGACACTGTCTCTAACTAAGGCCCTGATACTACTCCAAACTCAGCACTGACACTGTCACTAACTAAGGCCCTGACACTATTCATAGCTCACGCCCTAACACAACTCCGAAATCATGCCCTGACAATGTCCCTAACTAAGGCCCTGACACTATTGCTAACTCAGGCGCTGACACAATACTTAAGGAAGGCCCTGACATTACTCCTAACTCAGGCCCTGAAAAGGTCCCTAACTAAGGCCGACACAACTCCTAACTCAGGCACTAACACTGTCCCTAAATAAGGCCCTGAAACTATTCCTAACTGAGGCGCTGATACAATACCTAACGAAGGCACTGATGCTACTCCTAACTAAGGCCCTGACACTACTCCTATCTCAAGCAATGACACTGTCCCTAACTTAGGCCCTGACTCTACTCCTGACTCAGGCACTGACACTGGCCCTACCTTAGGCCCTGACACTACTCCTAACTAAGCAACTGACACTGTCCCTAACTAAGGCCCGGATACTACTCCTTACTCAGGCACTGACAATATCACTAACTAAGGCCGTGACACTACTCCCAAAATAGGCACTGAGACTGTCCCGAAATATGCCCTGACAGTACTCCGAACTCAGGCACTGACACTGTCCTTAACTAAGGCCCTGATACTACTTCCACCTCAGGCACTGACACTCTCCCTAAGTAAGCCCTGACATTACTCCCAATTCCGGCATTGACACTTTCGCTTACTAAGGCCCTGAAACTACTCACAACTCAGGCCCTTACACTGTTACTAACTACCGGTCTCAGACTACTCCTAACTCAGGCCCTGGCACTGTCCGTAACTTAGGCTCTGGCACTATTCCTAACTCAGACACTGACGCTGTCCCTTAACTAAGGGTCTGACACTCCTCCCAACTCAGACAGTGACACTCTATCAATTTAAGGCCTTGACACTACTCTTAACTCAGGCCCTGACACAGTCCATAATAAAGACCCTGAAACTAATCCCAACTCAGGCCCTGGCACTGTCCGTAACTAAGGGCCTGACACTACTTCCATCTCAGCAACTGACACCATCCCTAACTATGGCCCTGACACTATTCCCAACTCAGGCACTGACACTGTCACTAAATAAGGCCATTACACTTCTCTTAACTCAACAACTGGCACTCTCCGTAACTAAGGCTTTGACACAATACTTAACTCATGCCCTGACACTGTCCTTAACTAAGACCCTGAGAGTACTCCCAACTCAGTCACTGACACTGTTCCTAACTACGGCCCAGAGACTACTCCCAATTCAGGCCCTGACACTGTCCCTAACTAAGGCACTGATATGACTCCCAACTCAGGCACTGACACTGTCCCTAACTAAGGCCCTGACACTACTCCCAACTCAGGCACTGACACTGTCCCTAACTAAGGCCCTGACACGACTCCCATCTCAGCCACTGACACTGTCCCTAAGGCCCTGACACTACCTCCAACTCAGGCACTGACACTATCCCTAACTACAGCCCTGACACTTCTCCTAACTCAGGCACTTACTAATGTCCTGACACAACTCCCAACTCAGGCACTGACATTGTTCCTAACAAAGGCCCTGACACTAATCCCAACATAGGCACTGAGACTGTCCCGAAATACGCCCTGACAGTACTCCCAACTCAGGCACTGACACTGTCCCTAACTAAGGCCCTGACACTACTCCCAAACTAGGCACTGACATTGTCCCTAACTAAGGCCCTGACATTACTCTCAACTCAGGCACTAACACTGTCCCTAACTAAGGACTTGACACTCCTCTTAACTCAGGCCCTGGCACAGTCCCTAACAAAGGCCTGCCACTTCCCCCAACTCTGGCACTGAGAGTGTCCCTAACTACGGCCATCACACTACTCCTAACTCAGGCACTGATGCTATCCCTAACTAAGGCTCTGACACTACTCCCAACACAGGCATTGACACTGTCCCTAACTAAGGCCCTCACACTACTACTTACTTAGGCACTGACACGCTACCTAACTAAGGCCCTGAGACTACTTCTACCTCAGACCCTGACACTGTCCCTAACCAAGGGCCTGATACTACTCCCAACACAGGCACTGACACTCTCCCTAACTAAGGCCTTGACACTACTTTTAACTCATGCCCTGATGCTGTCCCAAAAAAGACCCTGAGACTATTCCCAACTCAGGCACTGACACTCTCCCTAACTAAGACCCTGACACTACTCCCATCTGCAGCCACTGACACTGTCCCTAATGCCCTGACACTACTTCCAACTCAGGCACTGACACTGTCCCTAACTAGGCCTTGACACTACTCCCAACTCAGGCACTGACACTGTCACTAACTAAGGCCCTGACATAACTGCCAACTCCGGCACTGACACTTTCTCTAACTACGGCCCTGAAACTACTCACAACTCAGGCCCTGACACTGTTCCTAACTACCGGTCTCAGACTACTCCTAACTTAGGCCCTGACACTATTCCTAACACAGTCCCTGACACTGTCCCTAACTAAGGTCCTGAGACTATAACTAACTCAGACCCTGACACTGTCCATAACTTAGGCCATGTCACTACTCCCAACTCAGGCACTGACGCTGTTCCTAACTAAGGGTCTGACACTACTCCAAACTGAGACACTGACACTCTTCCAAATTAAGTCCTTGACACTACTCTTACCTCAGGCCTTGACACTGTCCATAATAAAGACCCTGACAAAAATCCCAACTTAGGCACTGACAATGTCCGTAACTAAGGCCCTGACACTATTCCCATCTCAGCCACTGACACTGTCCCTAACTATGGCCCTGACACTACTCCCAATGCAAGCACTGGCGCTGTCCCTAACTAAGGCATTGGCACTACTCCCAACTCGCCCTGGCGCTGTCCCTAACTAAGGCTCTGACACTACTCCCAATTCAGGCAATGACAGTGTCCCTAACTGAGGCAATGATACTACTCCCAACTCAAGCACTAAGGCTCTGGATCATTGTGATGACCAGCGCCATGGAGCATTGTGATGACAAGGGCGTGGAGCATTGTGATGACAGTGGTCATGGAACATTGTGACGATAAGGGCATCGAGCCGAGTTAGGGACAGTCTAGCGGCCTTGGGACTAAATTCAGTGCCTGAATTAGGCACAGCATAAGGTCTTTAGTTAGCATCCGAGGTAGGACATTAGCTCGGGACAGGGTTAGGGTAAAGGCTTGGAATCGTGTCAGGAAATGACCTAAGGATAGTGTGAAGACCTTTGTTACTGAGATTCTCAGGGACTTCTTCAGAAGCAGTGTTAGGGCTTCAGGTAGGGACAGCATCAGGGCCTGACTTAGGGAGAGCGACAGGGCCTGAGTGAGGCCTAATGTCAGGCCCTTAGCTGGGGACACTGTCAGGGAATGACTTAGGAGCAGCATCAGTGCCTTTGTTGGATCAGCTTTAGGCTCTTAGTTAAAGACATGACCGGAGCCCTAGTTAGTCACAGCCTCAAGGCCTCAGTTAGGGAAAACTTTAGGGTCTGAGTTACAGACAGCCTCAGGTCTTCACTTAAGGACAGCCACAGGTCTTTCTTAGGGACAGTGTCAGGACCTTGGTTAGAAATGAGTCAGAATATTAGCTCAGGAGAGTGTCAGGATTTTAGTTTTTGCTGGCAGCAGGGCCTCTATTAAGGACAGATTCCGGGCCTTTGTTAGATTCAGTGTCATGGCCTTAGTTAGGAGTAGTCAGGGCCTTAGTTAGGGAGAGCATGAGGGTTTCAGTTCGCATAAGATGCAGGAGATTATCTCGGGACAGAGTCAGGTTCCAGGTCAGAGATAGTGAAAGGAAATGACCAAGGGATAACGAGAAGACCTTAGTTATTGAGAGCTTCAGGGCCTTAGTTAGCAGCAGCGTGAGCACCTTAATCAGGACCAGCGCCAGGGCTTGATGTATGGGCAGCATCAGAGCCTAAGTAAGGTACAGCAACAGGGCCTAAGTGAGGCCTATCTTTAGGGCCTGAGTAAGGGACAGTATCAGGGCATGACTTAGGAGCAGCATAAAGGCCTCTGTAGGATCAGCATTAGGGTCTTCGTTAAAGCTATTATCAGGGCCTCCGTTAGGGATAGCCTCAAGGCCTCACTTAGGGACAGCGTCAGGGCTTACTTTGGGAAAGTTTCAGGACCTTGGTAAGACATGGGTCAGGCTATTAGCTCAGGATAATATCAGGTGTTCAGATATTGACGGCAGCAGGACCTTGGTAAGACATGGGTCAGGGTATTAGCTCAAGATAATGTCAGGACTTTAGATATTGATGGTAGCAGCGCCTACGTTAGGGAAAGTTTCAAGGCGTTAGTTAGGAGTAGCGGGCCTCTGATAGGTCCAGTGTCAGATCCTCAGTTAGCAATAGTGTTAGGGCCTTATTTAGGGACAGTGTCAGGGCCGGATGTAGGGCGAGCATCTAGGCCTTCGTTCGGGACAGGTTCATGGTCTTGGGACTAAATTCCGTGCCTGAGGTAGGCACAGCCTAAGGGCTTCAGTTAGCATAAGAGGCAGGACATTAGCTAGTGACCGTGTCAGTTTAACATCTAGGGAAAGTGTCAGGAAATGACCTAAGGATAGTGTGAAGACCTTTGTTACGGAGACTCTCAGGGCCTTATTCAGAACCAGTGTTAGGGGTTCAGGTAGGGACAGCATCAGAGCCTGACTTAGGGAGAGCGATAGGGTCTGAGTGAGGCCTAGCATCAGACACTTAGTGGGGGACACTATCGGGGCATGACTTAGGAGCAGCATCAGGGCCTCTGTTGGATCAGCCTTAGGGTCTTAGTTAAAGTCATGATCAGGGTCTGAGTTAGTCACAGCATCAAGGCCTGAGTTAGTTAGGGAAAGCTTCAGGGCCTCACTTAGGGACAGCGTCCGGGCTTACTTTGGGACAGTTTCAGGACCTTGGTAAGACATGGGTCAGGTTATTAGCTCCGGATAATGTCAGGACTTTCGATGTTGATGGCAGCAGGCCTTGGTTAGAGACAGTGTCAGGCCCTGAGTTACGACTAGCATCAGAGCCTTTGTTAGATACAATGTACGGGACTGAATTAGGAGTAGAGTCAGGGCCTTAGTTAGTGACAGTGTCAGGGCCTGACTTAGGGAGAGCGACAGGGCCTGAGTGAGGCTTAGGATTAGGCCCTTGGCTGGGCACACTGTCAGGGCATGACTTTGGAGCAGCATCAGCGTCTTTGCTGGATCAGCATTAAGGTCTTCGTTAGGTACATGATCAGGGCCTGAATTAGTCACAGCTTCAAGGCTTCAGTTAAGGAAAGCTTCAGGGCCTGAGTTAGGGACAGCCTCAGGTCTTCACTTAGGGACAGCGTCAGGGCTTACTTTGGGACAGTTTCAGGACCTTGGAAAGACATAGGTCAGGATAGTAGCTCAGGATAATGGCAGGACTTTTGATAGTGATGGCAGCAGGGCCTTAGTTACAGAGGGTTTCAGGGCCTGAGTTAGGCCGAGCATCAGAGACTTTGTTAGGTACAGTGGAAGGGACTGAGTTAGGAGTAGTGTCAGGGCCTTGCTTAGGGACAGTGTCAGGGTCTGATTTAGGTGTACTGTCTGAGACCTAGTTAGGGACAGTGCTAGGGCCTGAGTTAGGATTAGTGTCAAGGCCTTATTGAGGACCAATTTCAGGGCCTTAGTTTGGACTAGCATCAGAGCCATTGTTAGGAATCGTATGAGGGCCTGAGTTAGGCATCCTATCAGGGCCTTAGTTAGGGAGAGTTTTAGGGCCTGAGTTACGATTAGTGTCAAGGCCTTATTTAGGACCAATTTTAGGGCTTTAGTTTGGACTAGCAACAAAGCCTTTGTTAGGTAGCATGTCGGGGCCTCAGTTAGGTGTAGTGTCAGGGCCATTGTTAGGGACAGTATCAGGGCCTGACTTAGGAGAAGTTCAGGGCCTTAGCCAGGGAAAGTGTCAGGGCCTTAGTTAGGGACATTATCAGGGCCTGAATTAGCAGTAGTGTCAAAAGTCCTTAGTGAGGAGAGTAAGGAGTAAGTCAGGACTCAGGCCCTGACACTGTTCTTAAATAAGGCCCTGACATTACCTGTAACACAGGTCCTGATCTGATTCCTATCATAGGCGCTGATGTTGGACTTAACTAAGGCCCTGACACTGGTCCTAACTAAAGCTGTGACACTACTCTTAACTCAGGCCCTGACACTGTCCCTAACAAAGCCTCTGACACTACTCCTAAATCAGGCACTGACACTGTCCCTAACTAAGGCCCTGACATACACCTAACTCAGGCCCTGACACTGTCTCTAACTAAGGCCCTGATACTACTCCAAACTCAGCACTGACACTGTCACTAACTAAGGCCCTGACACTATTCATAGCTCACGCCCTAACACAACTCCGAAATCATGCCCTGACAATGTCCCTAACTAAGGCCCTGACACTATTCCTAACTCAGGCGCTGACACAATACTTAAGGAAGGCCCTGACATTACTCCTAACTCAGGCCCTGAAAAGGTCCCTAACTAAGGCCGACACAACTCCTAACTCAGGCACTAACACTGTCCCTAAATAAGGCCCTGAAACTATTCCTAACTGAGGCGCTGATACAATACCTAACGAAGGCACTGATGCTACTCCTAACTAAGGCCCTGACACTACTCCTATCTAAAGCAATGACACTGTCTATAACTTACGCCCTGACTCTACTCCTGACTCAGGCACTGACACTGGCCCTAACTTAGGCCCTGACACTACTCTTAACTAAGCAACTGACACTGTCCCTAACTAAGGTCCTGACACTACTCCCAAACTAGGCACTGACTTTGTCCCTAACTAAGGCCCTGACAATACTCCCAAACTAGGCACTGACTTTGTCCCTAACTAAGACCCTGACATTACTCTCAAGTCAGGCACTAACACTGTCCCTAACTAAGGACTTGACACTCCTCTTAACTCAGGCCCTGGCACAGTCCCTACAAAGGCCTGCCACCACCCCAACTCTGGCACTGAGAGTGTCCCTAACTACGGCCATCACACTACTCCTAACTCAGGCACTGACGCTGTCCCTAAGTAAGGCCCAGACACTACTCCCAACGCAGGCACTGACGCTGTCCCTAACTAAGGCTCTGACACTACTCCCAACACAGGCATTGACAATGTCCCTAACTAAGGCCCTCACACTACTACTTACTTAGGCACTGACACGCTACCTAACTAAGGCCCTGAGACTACTTCTACCTCAGACCCTGACACTGTCCCTAACGAAGGGCCTGATACTACTCCCAACACAGGCACTGACACTCTTCCTAACTAAGGCCTTGACACTACTTTTAACTCATGCCCTGATGCTTTCCCAAAAAAGACCCTGAGACTATTCCCAACTCAGGCACTGACACTCTCCCTAACTAAGACCCTGACACTACTCCCATCTCAGCCACTGACACTGTCCCTAATGCCCTGACACTACTTCCAACTCAGGCACTGACACTGTCCCTAACTAGGCCCTGACACTACTCCCAACTCAGGCACTGACACTGTCACTAACTAAGGCCCTGACATAACTGCCAACTCCGGCACTGACACTTTCTCTAACTACGGCCCTGAAACTACTCACAACTCAGGCCCTGACACTGTTCCTAACTACCGGTCTCAGACTACTCCTAACTTAGGCCCTGACACTATTCCTAACACAGTCCCTGACACTGTCCCTAACTAAGGTCCTGAGACTATTCCTAACTCAGACCCTGACACTGTCCATAACTTAGGCCATGTCACTACTCCCAACTCAGGCACTGACGCTGTTCCTAACTAAGGGTCTGGCACTACTCCAAACTGAGACACTGACACTCTTCCAAATTAAGGCCTTGACACTGCTCTTGCCTCAGGCCCTGACACTGTCCATAATAAAGACCCTGACAAAAATCCCAACTTAGGCACTGACAAGGTCCGTAACTAAGGCCCTGACACTATTCCCATCTCAGCCACTGACACTGTCCCTAACTATGGCCCTGACACTACTCCCAATGCAAGCACTGGCGCTGTCCCTAACTAAGGCACTGGCACTACTCCCAACTCGCCCTGGTGCTGTCCCTAACTAAGGCTTGGACACTATTCCCAATTAAGGCAATGACACTGTCCCTAACTGAGGCAATGATACTACTCCCAACTCAAGCACTAAGGCTCTGGATCATTGTGATGACCAGCGCCATGGAGCATGGTGATGACAAGGGTCATGGAGAATTGTGATGACGGGTCCTGGAGCATTGTGGTGACATGGGCCATGGAGCATTTTGATTACAGGGGTCATGGGGCATTGTGATGAAAGTGGTCATGGAGCATTGTGATGAAAGTGGTCATGGAACATTGTGATAAAAGTGGTCATGTAGCATTGTGATGAAAAGTGCTATGGAGCATTGGGATGACAGGGGTCATGGAGCATTGTGATGACAAATGCGTGGAGATTTGTGATGACAAGGACCCTGGAGCATTGTGATTATAAGGAGCATGAAGCATTGTGATGACAGGGGCCATAGAGCATTTTAATGACAAGGGACATGGAGCATTGTGATGACAGAGGTCATGGAGCATTGTGGTGACCAGAGGCATGGAGCATTGTGAAGAAAGGGGTACTGTAACATTGTAATGAAGGGGTCAAGGAGCATTTTGATGACAAGGATCATGGAGCATTGCGATGACAAGGGCCATGGAGCATTGTGATGACAGGGCTCATGTGGCATTATGATGACAGTGGTCATGGAGCAATGTGATGAACGTTGTCATGGAGCACTGTGATTACAGGGGCCATGGAGAATTGTGATGACAAAGGCCAGGGAACATTGTGATGACAGGCGTCATGGAGCATTGTGATGAAAACGGACCTGGAGCATTGTGATGAAAGGGGTCATGGCTCATTGTGATGACAGGGGGCCTGGAACATTGTGATGACAGGGGTCACGGGGCATTGTGATGACAAGGGCCATGGAACATTTTGATGACAGTGGTCATATGGCATTTTGAATGACAGGGGCCATGAAGCATTGTGATGACAAGAGTCATGGAGACTTGTGATGACAGGGGGCATGGAGCTTTGTGATTTCACAGGCATGTAGCATTTTAGACAAGGGTCATGGTGCATTGTGATGAAAGGGGTCATGGAGCATTGTGATGATAAGGGCATGGAGCATTGTGATGACAATGGCATGTAGCATTGCGATGACAAAGGTCATGGAGCATTGTGATGACAGGGGTTATGGAGCATTGTGATGACAAGGGCGTGGAGCATTGTGATGACAGTGGTCATGGAACATTGTGACGATAAGGGCATCGAGCCGAGTTAGGGACAGTCTAGCGGCCTTGGGACTAAATTCAGTGCCTGAATTAGGCACAGCATAAGGTCTTTAGTTAGCATATGAGGTAGGACATTAGCTCGGGACAGGGTTAGGGTAAAGGCTTGGAATCGTGTCAGGAAATGACCTAAGGATAGTGTGAAGACCTTTGTTACTGAGATTCTCAGGGACTTCTTCAGAAGCAGTGTTAGGGCTTCAGGTAGGGACAGCATCAGGGCCTGACTTAGGGAGAGCGACAGGGCCTGAGTGAGGCCTAATGTCAGGCCCTTAGCTGGGGACACTGTCAGGGAATGACTTAGGAGCAGCATCAGTGCCTTTGTTGGATCAGCTTTAGGCTCTTAGTTAAAGACATGACCGGAGCCCTAGTTAGTCACAGCCTCAAGGCCTCAGTTAGGGAAAACTTTAGGGTCTGAGTTACAGACAGCCTCAGGTCTTCACTTAAGGACAGCCACAGGTCTTTCTTAGGGACAGTGTCAGGACCTTGGTTAGAAATGAGTCAGAATATTAGCTCAGGAGAGTGTCAGGATTTTAGTTTTTGCTGGCAGCAGGGCCTCTATTAAGGACAGATTCCGGGCCTTTGTTAGATTCAGTGTCATGGCCTTAGTTAGGAGTAGTCAGGGCCTTAGTTAGGGAGAGCATGAGGGTTTCAGTTCGCATAAGATGCAGGAGATTATCTCGGGACAGAGTCAGGTTCCAGGTCAGAGATAGTGAAAGGAAATGACCAAGGGATAACGAGAAGACCTTAGTTATTGAGAGCTTCAGGGCCTTAGTTAGCAGCAGCGTGAGCACCTTAATCAGGACCAGCGCCAGGGCTTGATGTATGGGCAGCATCAGAGCCTAAGTAAGGTACAGCAACAGGGCCTAAGTGAGGCCTATCTTTAGGGCCTGAGTAAGGGACAGTATCAGGGCATGACTTAGGAGCAGCATAAAGGCCTCTGTAGGATCAGCATTAGGGTCTTCGTTAAAGCTATTATCAGGGCCTCCGTTAGGGATAGCCTCAAGGCCTCACTTAGGGACAGCGTCAGGGCTTACTTTGGGAAAGTTTCAGGACCTTGGTAAGACATGGGTCAGGCTATTAGCTCAGGATAATATCAGGTGTTCAGATATTGACGGCAGCAGGGCCTTAGTTAGAGGCAGTGTCAGGGCCTAAGTTAGGACTAGCATCAGAGCCTTTGTTAGGTACAGTGTCAGTGACTGAGTTAGGTGTAGTGTCAGAGCCTTAGTTAGGGACAGTGTCAGGGCCTGCATTAGGACGAGCCTCCAGGCCTCAGTTAGGGACAGGTTCACGGCCTCGGACCTAAATTCAGGGCCTCATTTAGGGACAGAATCAGGGATTTAGCTAGCATAAGGGGATCTACAGCTGAAAGCAACCTGAACACCACCACAAGCAGATGCAGAAGTGAACCATGCACGCTCCTATGAAGGAAGATTCCACAGCAGTTGAGTACATTTTGTTTAAAGTTAGTAACACTATAAAAATTATGTTTGGAAGAAAACTATATTCAGAAGATGAAAGAATCTCGTTCTAAAGAATCTCTTTAGCTAATCTCGACATTAGCTAAAGAGAAGGTTAGGTTAAGGTCTAGGGAGAGTGTCAGGAAATGACCTAGGGATAGTGTCAAGACCTTAGTTACTTAGCACATCAGGACCTAATTTAGGAGCAGTGAGTGTCACGGCTTCGGGTAGGAACAGGGTCAGAGCCTGACTTAGGGAGTGGGACAGGGCCTGAGTGAGGCCTAGCGTCAGGGCCTTAGCTAGAGACAGTGTCAAGGCATGACTTAGGAGCAGCCTGAGAGCCATGGTAGGATCAGCCTCAGGGGCTATGTTAAAGATATTATCAGGGCCTCTGTTAGGGACCGCCTCAAGACCTCACTTCGAGACAGCATCAGGGCTTCCTTAGGGACAGTTTCAGGACCTTGGTAAGAGATGGGTCAAGAAATTAGCTCAGGATAGTGTCAGGACTTTAGCTATTGACGGCAGCAGGGCCTTAGTTAGGGACAGTGTCAGGCCCTGAATTAGGACGAACATCGAGGCCTTAGGTACGGACAGGGTCACAGCCTCGAGAGTAATTTTAGGCCCTTAGTTAAGGACAGCAGCAGGGCTGTAGTTAGCATAAGAGGCACGACATTTGCTAGGGACAGGCTCAGGTTATGGTCTAGGGAGAGTGTCAGGAAAGGACCTAAGCATAGTGTCAAAACCTTAGTTACTGAGAGTATCAGATCCTTATTTAGAACCAGTGTCAGGGCTTCAGGTAGGGACAGCATCAGAGCCTGACTTAGGCAGAGCGACAGGGCCTGAGTGAGGCCTAGCGTCAGGCCCTTAGCTGAGGACACTGTCAGGGCATGACTTAGGAACAGAATCAGCGCCTCTGTTGGATCAGCCTTAGCGTCTTTGTTACAGATATGATCAGGGCCTGACTTAGTCACAGCTTCAAGGCCTCAGTTAGGGAAAGCTTCAGGGCCTGAGTTAGGGACAGCCTCAGTTCTTAACATAGGGACAGCGACAGGGCTTTCTTAGGGACAGTGTCAGGACCTTGGTTAGAAATATGTCAGGATATTAACTCAGGCTAGTGTCCAGTTTTTAGTTATTGCTGACAGCAGGGCCTATATTAGGGGCAAATTCTGAGCCTTACTTCGAGACAGTGTCAGGGCCTGAGTTAGGACTAGCATCAGAGCCCTTGTAAAGTACAGTATCAGGGACTGAGTTAAGTGTAGTGTCAGGGCTTTAGTTAGGGACAGTGTCAGCGCCTCAGTTTGGATGAGCCTCCAACCTCAGTTAGGGACAGCTTGACGGCCTCGGGACTAATTTCAGGCTCTTAGTTCGAGACAGCATCAGGGATTTAGTTAGCATAAGAGGCTCGACAATAGCTAAAGACAAGTTTAGGTTAAGATCTAGGGATAGTGTCAGGAAATGACCTAGGGAGAGTGGCAAGACCATAGCTAATTAGAGCATCAGTGCCTAATTTAGGCCCAGTGTCAGGGCTTCAGGTAGGGACAGAGTCTTAGCCTGACTTAGGGAGAGCGACAGGGCCTGAGTGATGCCTAGAGTCAGGGCCTTAGCTACGGACAGCGTCAGGGCATGACATAGGATCAACATAAGGGTCTCTGTAAGATCAGCATTAGAGTTTCGTTCAAGACATTATCAGGACCTCTGTGAGGGACAGCCTCAGGGCCTCACTTAGGGACAGTGTCAGGGCTAACTTTGGGAGAGTTTCAGGACCTTGGTAAGACATGGGTCAAGGTATTAGCTCAGGATAATGTCAGGACTTTAGATATTGATGGTAGCAGCGCCTACGTTAGGGAAAGTTTCAAGGCGTTAGTTAGGAGTAGCGGGCCTCTGATAGGTCCAGTGTCAGATCCTCAGTTAGCAATAGTGTTAGGGCCTTAGTTAGGGACAGTGTCAGGGCCGGATGTAGGGCGAGCATCTAGGCCTTCGTTCGGGACAGGTTCATGGTCTTGGGACTAAATTCCGTGCCTGAGGTAGGCACAGCCTAAGGGCTTCAGTTAGCATAAGAGGCAGGACATTAGCTAGTGACCGTGTCAGTTTAACATCTAGGGAAAATGTCAGGAAATGACCTAAGGATAGTGTGAAGACCTTTGTTACGGAGACTCTCAGGGCCTTATTCAGAACCAGTGTTAGGGGTTCAGGTAGGGACAGCATCAGAGCCTGACTTAGGGAGAGCGATAGGGTCTGAGTGAGGCCTAGCATCAGACACTTAGTGGGGGACACTATCGGGGCATGACTTAGGAGCAGCATCAGGGCCTCTGTTGGATCAGCCTTAGGGTCTTAGTTAAAGTCATGATCAGGGTCTGAGTTAGTCACAGCATCAAGGCCTGAGTTAGTTAGGGAAAGCTTCAGGGCCTCACTTAGGGACAGCGTCCGGGCTTTCTTTGGGACAGTTTCAGGACCTTGGTAAGACATGGGTCAGGTTATTAGCTCTGGATAATGTCAGGACTTTCGATGTTGATGGCAGCAGGCCTTGGTTAGAGACAGTGTCAGGCCCTGAGTTACGACTAGCATCAGAGCCTTTGTTAGATACAATGTACGGGACTGAATTAGGAGTAGAGTCAGGGCCTTAGTTAGTGACAGTGTCAGGGCCTGACTTAGGGAGAGCGACAGGGCCTGAGTGAGGCTTAGCATCAGGCCCTTAGCTGGGCACACTGTCAGGGCATGACTTTGGAGCAGCATCAGCGTCTTTGCTGGATCAGCATTAAGGTCTTCGTTAGGTACATGATCAGGGCCTGAATTAGTCACAGCTTCAAGGCTTCAGTTAAGGAAAGCTTCAGGGCCTGAGTTAGGGACAGCCTCAGGTCTTCACTTAGGGACAGCGTCAGGGCTTACTTTGGGACAGTTTCAGGACCTTGGAAAGACATAGGTCAGGATAGTAGCTCAGGATAATGGCAGGACTTTTGATAGTGATGGCAGCAGGGCCTTAGTTACAGACGGTTTCAGGGCCTGAGTTAGGCCGAGCATCAGAGACTTTGTTAGGTACAGTGGAAGGGACTGAGTTAGGAGTAGTGTCAGGGCCTTGCTTAGGGACAGTGTCAGGGTCTGATTTAGGTGTACTGTCTGAGACCTAGTTAGGGACAGTGCTAGGGCCTGAGTTAGGATTAGTGTCAAGGCCTTATTTAGGACCAATTTTAGGGCTTTAGTTTGGACTAGCATCAGAGCCTTTGTTAGGTAGCATGTCGGGGCCTCAGTTACGTGTAGTGTCAGGGCCATTGTTAGGGACAGTATCAGGGCCTGACTTAGGAGAAGTTCAGGGCCTTAGCCAGGGAAAGTGTCAGGGCCTTAGTTAGGGACATTATCAGGGCCTGAATTAGCAGTAGTGTCAAAAGTCCTTAGTGAGGAGAGTAAGGAGTAAGTCAGGACTCAGGCCCTGACACTGTTCTTAAATAAGGCCCTGACATTACCTGTAACACAGGTCCTGATCTGATTCCTATCATAGGCGCTGATGTTGGACTTAACTAAGGCCCTGACACTGGTCCTAACTAAAGCTGTGACACTACTCTTAACTCAGGCCCTGACACTGTCCCTAACAAAGCCTCTGACACTACTCCTAAATCAGGCACTGACACTGTCCCTAACTAAGGCCCTGACATACACCTAACTCAGGCCCTGACACTGTCTCTAACTAAGGCCCTGATACTACTCCAAACTCAGCACTGACACTGTCACTAACTAAGGCCCTGACACTATTCATAGCTCACGCCCTAACACCACTCCGAAATCATGCCCTGACAATGTCCCTAACTAAGGCCCTGACACTATTCCTAACTCAGGCGCTGACACAATACTTAAGGAAGGCCCTGACATTACTCCTAACTCAGGCCCTGAAAAGGTCCCTAACTAAGGCCGACACAACTCCTAACTCAGGCACTAACACTGTCCCTAAATAAGGCCCTGAAACTATTCCTAACTGAGGCGCTGATACAATACCTAACGAAGGCACTGATGCTACTCCTAACTAAGGCCCTGGCACTACTCCTATCTAAAGCAATGACACTGTCCATAACTTACGCCCTGACTCTACTCCTGACTCAGGCACTGACACTGGCCCTAACTTAGGCCCTGACACTACTCTTAACTAAGCAACTGACACTGTCCCTAACTAAGGTCCTGACACTACTCCCAAACTAGGCACTGACTTTGTCCCTATCTAAGGCCCTGACATTACTCTCAAGTCAGGCACTAACACTGTCCCTAACTAAGGACTTGACACTCCTCTTAACTCAGGCCCTGGCACAGTCCCTACAAAGGCCTGCCACCACCCCAACTCTGGCACTGAGAGTGTCCCTAACTACGGCCATCACACTACTCCTAACTCAGGCACTGACGCTGTCCCTAAGTAAGGCCCAGACACTACTCCCAACGCAGGCACTGACGCTGTCCCTAACTAAGGCTCTGACACTACTCCCAACACAGGCATTGACAATGTCCCTAACTAAGGCCCTCACACTACTACTTACTTAGGCACTGACACGCTACCTAACTAAGGCCCTGAGACTACTTCTACCTCAGACCCTGACACTGTCCCTAACGAAGGGCCTGATACTACTCCCAACACAGGCACTGACACTCTCCCTAACTAAGGCCTTGACACTACTTTTAACTCATGCCCTGAAGCTGTCCCAAAAGAGACCCTGAGACTATTCCCAACTCAGGCACTGACACTCTCCCTAACTAAGACCCTGACACTACTCCCATCTCAGCCACTGACACTGTCCCTAATGCCCTGACACTACTTCCAACTCAGGCACTGACACTGTCCCTAACTAGGCCCTGACACTACTCCCAACTCAGGCACTGACACTGTCCCTAATTAAGGCCCTGACATAACTGCCAACTCCGGCACTGACACTTTCTCTCACTAAGGCCCTGAAACTACTCACAACTCAGGCCCTGACACTGTTCCTAACTACCGGTCTCAGACTACTCCTAACTTAGGCCCTGACACTATTCCTAACACAGTCCCTGACACTGTCCCTAACTAAGGTCCTGAGACTATTCCTAACTCAGACCCTGACACTGTCCATAACTTAGGCCATGTCACTACTCCCAACTCAGGCACTGACGCTGTTCCTAACTAAGGGTCTGGCACTACTCCAAACTGAGACACTGACACTCTTCCAAATTAAGGCCTTGACACTGCTCTTACCTCAGGCCCTGACACTGTCCATAATAAAGACCCTGACAAAAATCCCAACTTAGGCACTGACAAGGTCCGTAACTAAGGCCCTGACACTATTCCCATCTCAGCCACTGACACTGTCCCTAACTATGGCCCTGACACTACTCCCAATGCAAGCACTGGCGCTGTCCCTAACTAAGGCACTGGCACTACTCCCAACTCGCCCTGGTGCTGTCCCTAACTAAGGCTTGGACACTATTCCCAATTCAGGCAATGACAGTGTCCCTAACTGAGGCAATGATACTACTCCCAACTCAAGCACTAAGGCTCTGGATCATTGTGATGACCAGCGCCATGGAGCATGGTGATGACAAGGGTCATGGAGAATTGTGATGACGGGTCCTGGAGCATTGTGGTGACATGGGCCATGGAGCATTTTGATTACAGGGGTCATGGGGCATTGTGATGAAAGTGGTCATGGAGCATTGTGATTAAAGTGGTCATGGAACATTGTGATAAAAGTGGTCATGTAGCATTGTGATGAAAAGTGCTATGGAGCATTGGGATGACAGGGGTCATGGAGCATTGTGATGACAAATGCGTGGAGATTTGTGATGACAAGGACCCTGGAGCTTTGTGATTATAAGGAGCATGAAGCATTGTGATGACAGGGGCCATAGAGCATTTTAATGACAAGGGACATGGAGCATTGTGATGACAGAGGTCATGGAGCATTGTGGTGACCAGAGGCATGGAGCATTGTGAAGAAAGGGGTACTGTAACATTGTAATGAAGGGGTCAAGGAGCATTTTGATGACAAGGATCATGGAGCATTGCGATGACAAGGGCCATGGAGCATTGTGATGACAGGGCTCATGTGGCATTATGATGACAGTGGTCATGGAGCAATGTGATGAACGTTGTCATGGAGCACTGTGATTACAGGGGCCATGGAGAATTGTGATGACAAAGGCCAGGGAACATTGTGATGACAGGCGTCATGGAGCATTGTGATGAAAACGGACCTGGAGCATTGTGATGAAAGGGGTCATGGCTCATTGTGATGACAGGGGGCCTGGAACATTGTGATGACAGGGGTCACGGGGCATTGTGATGACAAGGGCCATGGAACATTTTGATGACAGTGGTCATATGGCATTTTGAATGACAGGGGCCATGAAGCATTGTGATGACAAGAGTCATGGAGACTTGTGATGACAGGGGGCATGGAGCTTTGTGATTTCACAGGCATGGAGCATTTTAGACAAGGGTCATGGAGCATTGTGATGAAAGGGGTCATGGAGCATTGTGATGATAAGGGCATGGAGCATTGTGATGACAATGGCATGTAGCATTGCGATGACAAAGGTCATGGAGCATTGTGATGACAGGGGTTATGGAGCATTGTGATGACAAGGGCGTGGAGCATTGTGATGACAGTGGTCATGGAACATTGTGACGATAAGGGCATCGAGCCGAGTTAGGGACAGTCTAGCGGCCTTCGGACTAAATTCAGTGCCTGAATTAGGCACAGCATAAGGTCTTTAGTTAGCATATGAGGTAGGACATTAGCTCGGGACAGGGTTAGGGTAAAGGCTTGGAATCGTGTCAGGAAATGACCTAAGGATAGTGTGAAGACCTTTGTTACTGAGATTCTCAGGGACTTCTTCAGAAGCAGTGTTAGGGCTTCAGGTAGGGACAGAGTCTTAGCCTGACTTAGGGAGAGCGACAGGGCCTGAGTGATGCCTAGAGTCAGGGCCTTAGCTACGGACAGCGTCAGGGCATGACATAGGATCAACATAAGGGTCTCTGTAAGATCAGCATTAGAGTTTCGTTCAAGACATTATCAGGACCTCTGTGAGGGACAGCCTCAGGGCCTCACTTAGGGACAGTGTCAGGGCTAACTTTGGGAGAGTTTCAGGACCTTGGTAAGACATGGGTCAGGGTATTAGCTCAAGATAATGTCAGGACTTTAGATATTGATGGTAGCAGCGCCTACGTTAGGGAAAGTTTCAAGGCGTTAGTTAGGAGTAGCGGGCCTCTGATAGGTCCAGTGTCAGATCCTCAGTTAGCAATAGTGTTAGGGCCTTATTTAGGGACAGTGTCAGGGCCGGATGTAGGGCGAGCATCTAGGCCTTCGTTCGGGACAGGTTCATGGTCTTGGGACTAAATTCCGTGCCTGAGGTAGGCACAGCCTAAGGGCTTCAGTTAGCATAAGAGGCAGGACATTAGCTAGTGACCGTGTCAGTTTAACATCTAGGGAAAGTGTCAGGAAATGACCTAAGGATAGTGTGAAGACCTTTGTTACGGAGACTCTCAGGGCCTTATTCAGAACCAGTGTTAGGGGTTCAGGTAGGGACAGCATCAGAGCCTGACTTAGGGAGAGCGATAGGGTCTGAGTGAGGCCTAGCATCAGACACTTAGTGGGGGACACTATCGGGGCATGACTTAGGAGCAGCATCAGGGCCTCTGTTGGATCAGCCTTAGGGTCTTAGTTAAAGTCATGATCAGGGTCTGAGTTAGTCACAGCATCAAGGCCTGAGTTAGTTAGGGAAAGCTTCAGGGCCTCACTTAGGGACAGCGTCCGGGCTTACTTTGGGACAGTTTCAGGACCTTGGTAAGACATGGGTCAGGTTATTAGCTCCGGATAATGTCAGGACTTTCGATGTTGATGGCAGCAGGCCTTGGTTAGAGACAGTGTCAGGCCCTGAGTTACGACTAGCATCAGAGCCTTTGTTAGATACAATGTACGGGACTGAATTAGGAGTAGAGTCAGGGCCTTAGTTAGTGACAGTGTCAGGGCCTGACTTAGGGAGAGCGACAGGGCCTGAGTGAGGCTTAGGATTAGGCCCTTGGCTGGGCACACTGTCAGGGCATGACTTTGGAGCAGCATCAGCGTCTTTGCTGGATCAGCATTAAGGTCTTCGTTAGGTACATGATCAGGGCCTGAATTAGTCACAGCTTCAAGGCTTCAGTTAAGGAAAGCTTCAGGGCCTGAGTTAGGGACAGCCTCAGGTCTTCACTTAGGGACAGCGTCAGGGCTTACTTTGGGACAGTTTCAGGACCTTGGAAAGACATAGGTCAGGATAGTAGCTCAGGATAATGGCAGGACTTTTGATAGTGATGGCAGCAGGGCCTTAGTTACAGAGGGTTTCAGGGCCTGAGTTAGGCCGAGCATCAGAGACTTTGTTAGGTACAGTGGAAGGGACTGAGTTAGGAGTAGTGTCAGGGCCTTGCTTAGGGACAGTGTCAGGGTCTGATTTAGGTGTACTGTCTGAGACCTAGTTAGGGACAGTGCTAGGGCCTGAGTTAGGATTAGTGTCAAGGCCTTATTGAGGACCAATTTCAGGGCCTTAGTTTGGACTAGCATCAGAGCCATTGTTAGGAATCGTATGAGGGCCTGAGTTAGGCATCCTATCAGGGCCTTAGTTAGGGAGAGTTTTAGGGCCTGAGTTACGATTAGTGTCAAGGCCTTATTTAGGACCAATTTTAGGGCTTTAGTTTGGACTAGCAACAAAGCCTTTGTTAGGTAGCATGTCGGGGCCTCAGTTAGGTGTAGTGTCAGGGCCATTGTTAGGGACAGTATCAGGGCCTGACTTAGGAGAAGTTCAGGGCCTTAGCCAGGGAAAGTGTCAGGGCCTTAGTTAGGGACATTATCAGGGCCTGAATTAGCAGTAGTGTCAAAAGTCCTTAGTGAGGAGAGTAAGGAGTAAGTCAGGACTCAGGCCCTGACACTGTTCTTAAATAAGGCCCTGACATTACCTGTAACACAGGTCCTGATCTGATTCCTATCATAGGCGCTGATGTTGGACTTAACTAAGGCCCTGACACTGGTCCTAACTAAAGCTGTGACACTACTCTTAACTCAGGCCCTGACACTGTCCCTAACAAAGCCTCTGACACTACTCCTAAATCAGGCACTGACACTGTCCCTAACTAAGGCCCTGACATACACCTAACTCAGGCCCTGACACTGTCTCTAACTAAGGCCCTGATACTACTCCAAACTCAGCACTGACACTGTCACTAACTAAGGCCCTGACACTATTCATAGCTCACGCCCTAACACCACTCCGAAATCATGCCCTGACAATGTCCCTAACTAAGGCCCTGACACTATTCCTAACTCAGGCGCTGACACAATACTTAAGGAAGGCCCTGACATTACTCCTAACTCAGGCCCTGAAAAGGTCCCTAACTAAGGCCGACACAACTCCTAACTCAGGCACTAACACTGTCCCTAAATAAGGCCCTGAAACTATTCCTAACTGAGGCGCTGATACAATACCTAACGAAGGCACTGATGCTACTCCTAACTAAGGCCCTGACACTACTCCTATCTAAAGCAATGACACTGTCTATAACTTACGCCCTGACTCTACTCCTGACTCAGGCACTGACACTGGCCCTAACTTAGGCCCTGACACTACTCTTAACTAAGCAACTGACACTGTCCCTAACTAAGGTCCTGACACTACTCCCAAACTAGGCACTGACTTTGTCCCTAACTAAGGCCCTGACAATACTCCCAAACTAGGCACTGACTTTGTCCCTAACTAAGACCCTGACATTACTCTCAAGTCAGGCACTAACACTGTCCCTAACTAAGGACTTGACACTCCTCTTAACTCAGGCCCTGGCACAGTCCCTACAAAGGCCTGCCACCACCCCAACTCTGGCACTGAGAGTGTCCCTAACTACGGCCATCACACTACTCCTAACTCAGGCACTGACGCTGTCCCTAAGTAAGGCCCAGACACTACTCCCAACGCAGGCACTGACGCTGTCCCTAACTAAGGCTCTGACACTACTCCCAACACAGGCATTGACAATGTCCCTAACTAAGGCCCTCACACTACTACTTACTTAGGCACTGACACGCTACCTAACTAAGGCCCTGAGACTACTTCTACCTCAGACCCTGACACTGTCCCTAACGAAGGGCCTGATACTACTCCCAACACAGGCACTGACACTCTTCCTAACTAAGGCCTTGACACTACTTTTAACTCATGCCCTGATGCTTTCCCAAAAAAGACCCTGAGACTATTCCCAACTCAGGCACTGACACTCTCCCTAACTAAGACCCTGACACTACTCCCATCTCAGCCACTGACACTGTCCCTAATGCCCTGACACTACTTCCAACTCAGGCACTGACACTGTCCCTAACTAGGCCCTGACACTACTCCCAACTCAGGCACTGACACTGTCACTAACTAAGGCCCTGACATAACTGCCAACTCCGGCACTGACACTTTCTCTAACTACGGCCCTGAAACTACTCACAACTCAGGCCCTGACACTGTTCCTAACTACCGGTCTCAGACTACTCCTAACTTAGGCCCTGACACTATTCCTAACACAGTCCCTGACACTGTCCCTAACTAAGGTCCTGAGACTATTCCTAACTCAGACCCTGACACTGTCCATAACTTAGGCCATGTCACTACTCCCAACTCAGGCACTGACGCTGTTCCTAACTAAGGGTCTGGCACTACTCCAAACTGAGACACTGACACTCTTCCAAATTAAGGCCTTGACACTGCTCTTGCCTCAGGCCCTGACACTGTCCATAATAAAGACCCTGACAAAAATCCCAACTTAGGCACTGACAAGGTCCGTAACTAAGGCCCTGACACTATTCCCATCTCAGCCACTGACACTGTCCCTAACTATGGCCCTGACACTACTCCCAATGCAAGCACTGGCGCTGTCCCTAACTAAGGCACTGGCACTACTCCCAACTCGCCCTGGTGCTGTCCCTAACTAAGGCTTGGACACTATTCCCAATTAAGGCAATGACACTGTCCCTAACTGAGGCAATGATACTACTCCCAACTCAAGCACTAAGGCTCTGGATCATTGTGATGACCAGCGCCATGGAGCATGGTGATGACAAGGGTCATGGAGAATTGTGATGACGGGTCCTGGAGCATTGTGGTGACATGGGCCATGGAGCATTTTGATTACAGGGGTCATGGGGCATTGTGATGAAAGTGGTCATGGAGCATTGTGATGAAAGTGGTCATGGAACATTGTGATAAAAGTGGTCATGTAGCATTGTGATGAAAAGTGCTATGGAGCATTGGGATGACAGGGGTCATGGAGCATTGTGATGACAAATGCGTGGAGATTTGTGATGACAAGGACCCTGGAGCATTGTGATTATAAGGAGCATGAAGCATTGTGATGACAGGGGCCATAGAGCATTTTAATGACAAGGGACATGGAGCATTGTGATGACAGAGGTCATGGAGCATTGTGGTGACCAGAGGCATGGAGCATTGTGAAGAAAGGGGTACTGTAACATTGTAATGAAGGGGTCAAGGAGCATTTTGATGACAAGGATCATGGAGCATTGCGATGACAAGGGCCATGGAGCATTGTGATGACAGGGCTCATGTGGCATTATGATGACAGTGGTCATGGAGCAATGTGATGAACGTTGTCATGGAGCACTGTGATTACAGGGGCCATGGAGAATTGTGATGACAAAGGCCAGGGAACATTGTGATGACAGGCGTCATGGAGCATTGTGATGAAAACGGACCTGGAGCATTGTGATGAAAGGGGTCATGGCTCATTGTGATGACAGGGGGCCTGGAACATTGTGATGACAGGGGTCACGGGGCATTGTGATGACAAGGGCCATGGAACATTTTGATGACAGTGGTCATATGGCATTTTGAATGACAGGGGCCATGAAGCATTGTGATGACAAGAGTCATGGAGACTTGTGATGACAGGGGGCATGGAGCTTTGTGATTTCACAGGCATGTAGCATTTTAGACAAGGGTCATGGTGCATTGTGATGAAAGGGGTCATGGAGCATTGTGATGATAAGGGCATGGAGCATTGTGATGACAATGGCATGTAGCATTGCGATGACAAAGGTCATGGAGCATTGTGATGACAGGGGTTATGGAGCATTGTGATGACAAGGGCGTGGAGCATTGTGATGACAGTGGTCATGGAACATTGTGACGATAAGGGCATCGAGCCGAGTTAGGGACAGTCTAGCGGCCTTGGGACTAAATTCAGTGCCTGAATTAGGCACAGCATAAGGTCTTTAGTTAGCATATGAGGTAGGACATTAGCTCGGGACAGGGTTAGGGTAAAGGCTTGGAATCGTGTCAGGAAATGACCTAAGGATAGTGTGAAGACCTTTGTTACTGAGATTCTCAGGGACTTCTTCAGAAGCAGTGTTAGGGCTTCAGGTAGGGACAGCATCAGGGCCTGACTTAGGGAGAGCGACAGGGCCTGAGTGAGGCCTAATGTCAGGCCCTTAGCTGGGGACACTGTCAGGGAATGACTTAGGAGCAGCATCAGTGCCTTTGTTGGATCAGCTTTAGGCTCTTAGTTAAAGACATGACCGGAGCCCTAGTTAGTCACAGCCTCAAGGCCTCAGTTAGGGAAAACTTTAGGGTCTGAGTTACAGACAGCCTCAGGTCTTCACTTAAGGACAGCCACAGGTCTTTCTTAGGGACAGTGTCAGGACCTTGGTTAGAAATGAGTCAGAATATTAGCTCAGGAGAGTGTCAGGATTTTAGTTTTTGCTGGCAGCAGGGCCTCTATTAAGGACAGATTCCGGGCCTTTGTTAGATTCAGTGTCATGGCCTTAGTTAGGAGTAGTCAGGGCCTTAGTTAGGGAGAGCATGAGGGTTTCAGTTCGCATAAGATGCAGGAGATTATCTCGGGACAGAGTCAGGTTCCAGGTCAGAGATAGTGAAAGGAAATGACCAAGGGATAACGAGAAGACCTTAGTTATTGAGAGCTTCAGGGCCTTAGTTAGCAGCAGCGTGAGCACCTTAATCAGGACCAGCGCCAGGGCTTGATGTATGGGCAGCATCAGAGCCTAAGTAAGGTACAGCAACAGGGCCTAAGTGAGGCCTATCTTTAGGGCCTGAGTAAGGGACAGTATCAGGGCATGACTTAGGAGCAGCATAAAGGCCTCTGTAGGATCAGCATTAGGGTCTTCGTTAAAGCTATTATCAGGGCCTCCGTTAGGGATAGCCTCAAGGCCTCACTTAGGGACAGCGTCAGGGCTTACTTTGGGAAAGTTTCAGGACCTTGGTAAGACATGGGTCAGGCTATTAGCTCAGGATAATATCAGGTGTTCAGATATTGACGGCAGCAGGGCCTTAGTTAGAGGCAGTGTCAGGGCCTAAGTTAGGACTAGCATCAGAGCCTTTGTTAGGTACAGTGTCAGTGACTGAGTTAGGTGTAGTGTCAGAGCCTTAGTTAGGGACAGTGTCAGGGCCTGCATTAGGACGAGCCTCCAGGCCTCAGTTAGGGACAGGTTCACGGCCTCGGACCTAAATTCAGGGCCTCATTTAGGGACAGAATCAGGGATTTAGCTAGCATAAGGGGATCTACAGCTGAAAGCAACCTGAACACCACCACAAGCAGATGCAGAAGTGAACCATGCACGCTCCTATGAAGGAAGATTCCACAGCAGTTGAGTACATTTTGTTTAAAGTTAGTAACACTATAAAAATTATGTTTGGAAGAAAACTATATTCAGAAGATGAAAGAATCTCGTTCTAAAGAATCTCTTTAGCTAATCTCGACATTAGCTAAAGAGAAGGTTAGGTTAAGGTCTAGGGAGAGTGTCAGGAAATGACCTAGGGATAGTGTCAAGACCTTAGTTACTTAGCACATCAGGACCTAATTTAGGAGCAGTGAGTGTCACGGCTTCGGGTAGGAACAGGGTCAGAGCCTGACTTAGGGAGTGGGACAGGGCCTGAGTGAGGCCTAGCGTCAGGGCCTTAGCTAGAGACAGTGTCAAGGCATGACTTAGGAGCAGCCTGAGAGCCATGGTAGGATCAGCCTCAGGGGCTATGTTAAAGATATTATCAGGGCCTCTGTTAGGGACCGCCTCAAGACCTCACTTCGAGACAGCATCAGGGCTTCCTTAGGGACAGTTTCAGGACCTTGGTAAGAGATGGGTCAAGAAATTAGCTCAGGATAGTGTCAGGACTTTAGCTATTGACGGCAGCAGGGCCTTAGTTAGGGACAGTGTCAGGCCCTGAATTAGGACGAACATCGAGGCCTTAGGTACGGACAGGGTCACAGCCTCGAGAGTAATTTTAGGCCCTTAGTTAAGGACAGCAGCAGGGCTGTAGTTAGCATAAGAGGCACGACATTTGCTAGGGACAGGCTCAGGTTATGGTCTAGGGAGAGTGTCAGGAAAGGACCTAAGCATAGTGTCAAAACCTTAGTTACTGAGAGTATCAGATCCTTATTTAGAACCAGTGTCAGGGCTTCAGGTAGGGACAGCATCAGAGCCTGACTTAGGCAGAGCGACAGGGCCTGAGTGAGGCCTAGCGTCAGGCCCTTAGCTGAGGACACTGTCAGGGCATGACTTAGGAACAGAATCAGCGCCTCTGTTGGATCAGCCTTAGCGTCTTTGTTACAGATATGATCAGGGCCTGACTTAGTCACAGCTTCAAGGCCTCAGTTAGGGAAAGCTTCAGGGCCTGAGTTAGGGACAGCCTCAGTTCTTAACATAGGGACAGCGACAGGGCTTTCTTAGGGACAGTGTCAGGACCTTGGTTAGAAATATGTCAGGATATTAACTCAGGCTAGTGTCCAGTTTTTAGTTATTGCTGACAGCAGGGCCTATATTAGGGGCAAATTCTGAGCCTTACTTCGAGACAGTGTCAGGGCCTGAGTTAGGACTAGCATCAGAGCCCTTGTAAAGTACAGTATCAGGGACTGAGTTAAGTGTAGTGTCAGGGCTTTAGTTAGGGACAGTGTCAGCGCCTCAGTTTGGATGAGCCTCCAACCTCAGTTAGGGACAGCTTGACGGCCTCGGGACTAATTTCAGGCTCTTAGTTCGAGACAGCATCAGGGATTTAGTTAGCATAAGAGGCTCGACAATAGCTAAAGACAAGTTTAGGTTAAGATCTAGGGATAGTGTCAGGAAATGACCTAGGGAGAGTGGCAAGACCATAGCTAATTAGAGCATCAGTGCCTAATTTAGGCCCAGTGTCAGGGCTTCAGGTAGGGACAGAGTCTTAGCCTGACTTAGGGAGAGCGACAGGGCCTGAGTGATGCCTAGAGTCAGGGCCTTAGCTACGGACAGCGTCAGGGCATGACATAGGATCAACATAAGGGTCTCTGTAAGATCAGCATTAGAGTTTCGTTCAAGACATTATCAGGACCTCTGTGAGGGACAGCCTCAGGGCCTCACTTAGGGACAGTGTCAGGGCTAACTTTGGGAGAGTTTCAGGACCTTGGTAAGACATGGGTCAAGGTATTAGCTCAGGATAATGTCAGGACTTTAGATATTGATGGTAGCAGCGCCTACGTTAGGGAAAGTTTCAAGGCGTTAGTTAGGAGTAGCGGGCCTCTGATAGGTCCAGTGTCAGATCCTCAGTTAGCAATAGTGTTAGGGCCTTAGTTAGGGACAGTGTCAGGGCCGGATGTAGGGCGAGCATCTAGGCCTTCGTTCGGGACAGGTTCATGGTCTTGGGACTAAATTCCGTGCCTGAGGTAGGCACAGCCTAAGGGCTTCAGTTAGCATAAGAGGCAGGACATTAGCTAGTGACCGTGTCAGTTTAACATCTAGGGAAAATGTCAGGAAATGACCTAAGGATAGTGTGAAGACCTTTGTTACGGAGACTCTCAGGGCCTTATTCAGAACCAGTGTTAGGGGTTCAGGTAGGGACAGCATCAGAGCCTGACTTAGGGAGAGCGATAGGGTCTGAGTGAGGCCTAGCATCAGACACTTAGTGGGGGACACTATCGGGGCATGACTTAGGAGCAGCATCAGGGCCTCTGTTGGATCAGCCTTAGGGTCTTAGTTAAAGTCATGATCAGGGTCTGAGTTAGTCACAGCATCAAGGCCTGAGTTAGTTAGGGAAAGCTTCAGGGCCTCACTTAGGGACAGCGTCCGGGCTTACTTTGGGACAGTTTCAGGACCTTGGTAAGACATGGGTCAGGTTATTAGCTCTGGATAATGTCAGGACTTTCGATGTTGATGGCAGCAGGCCTTGGTTAGAGACAGTGTCAGGCCCTGAGTTACGACTAGCATCAGAGCCTTTGTTAGATACAATGTACGGGACTGAATTAGGAGTAGAGTCAGGGCCTTAGTTAGTGACAGTGTCAGGGCCTGACTTAGGGAGAGCGACAGGGCCTGAGTGAGGCTTAGCATCAGGCCCTTAGCTGGGCACACTGTCAGGGCATGACTTTGGAGCAGCATCAGCGTCTTTGCTGGATCAGCATTAAGGTCTTCGTTAGGTACATGATCAGGGCCTGAATTAGTCACAGCTTCAAGGCTTCAGTTAAGGAAAGCTTCAGGGCCTGAGTTAGGGACAGCCTCAGGTCTTCACTTAGGGACAGCGTCAGGGCTTACTTTGGGACAGTTTCAGGACCTTGGAAAGACATAGGTCAGGATAGTAGCTCAGGATAATGGCAGGACTTTTGATAGTGATGGCAGCAGGGCCTTAGTTACAGACGGTTTCAGGGCCTGAGTTAGGCCTCGCATCAGAGACTTTGTTAGGTACAGTGGAAGGGACTGAGTTAGGAGTAGTGTCAGGGCCTTGCTTAGGGACAGTGTCAGGGTCTGATTTAGGTGTACTGTCTGAGACCTAGTTAGGGACAGTGCTAGGGCCTGAGTTAGGATTAGTGTCAAGGCCTTATTGAGGACCAATTTCAGGGCTTTAGTTTGGACTAGCATCAGAGCCTTTGTTAGGTAGCATGTCGGGGCCTCAGTTAGGTGTAGTGTCAGGGCCATTGTTAGGGACAGTATCAGGGCCTGACTTAGGAGAAGTTCAGGGCCTTAGCCAGGGAAAGTGTCAGGGCCTTAGTTAGGGACATTATCAGGGCCTGAATTAGCAGTAGTGTCAAAAGTCCTTAGTGAGGAGAGTAAGGAGTAAGTCAGGACTCAGGCCCTGACACTGTTCTTAAATAAGGCCCTGACATTACCTGTAACACAGGTCCTGATCTGATTCCTATCATAGGCGCTGATGTTGGACTTAACTAAGGCCCTGACACTGGTCCTAACTAAAGCTGTGACACTACTCTTAACTCAGGCCCTGACACTGTCCCTAACAAAGCCTCTGACACTACTCCTAAATCAGGCACTGACACTGTCCCTAACTAAGGCCCTGACATACACCTAACTCAGGCCCTGACACTGTCTCTAACTAAGGCCCTGATACTACTCCAAACTCAGCACTGACACTGTCACTAACTAAGGCCCTGACACTATTCATAGCTCACGCCCTAACACCACTCCGAAATCATGCCCTGACAATGTCCCTAACTAAGGCCCTGACACTATTCCTAACTCAGGCGCTGACACAATACTTAAGGAAGGCCCTGACATTACTCCTAACTCAGGCCCTGAAAAGGTCCCTAACTAAGGCCGACACAACTCCTAACTCAGGCACTAACACTGTCCCTAAATAAGGCCCTGAAACTATTCCTAACTGAGGCGCTGATACAATACCTAACGAAGGCACTGATGCTACTCCTAACTAAGGCCCTGGCACTACTCCTATCTAAAGCAATGACACTGTCCATAACTTACGCCCTGACTCTACTCCTGACTCAGGCACTGACACTGGCCCTAACTTAGGCCCTGACACTACTCTTAACTAAGCAACTGACACTGTCCCTAACTAAGGTCCTGACACTACTCCCAAACTAGGCACTGACTTTGTCCCTATCTAAGGCCCTGACATTACTCTCAAGTCAGGCACTAACACTGTCCCTAACTAAGGACTTGACACTCCTCTTAACTCAGGCCCTGGCACAGTCCCTACAAAGGCCTGCCACCACCCCAACTCTGGCACTGAGAGTGTCCCTAACTACGGCCATCACACTACTCCTAACTCAGGCACTGACGCTGTCCCTAAGTAAGGCCCAGACACTACTCCCAACGCAGGCACTGACGCTGTCCCTAACTAAGGCTCTGACACTACTCCCAACACAGGCATTGACAATGTCCCTAACTAAGGCCCTCACACTACTACTTACTTAGGCACTGACACGCTACCTAACTAAGGCCCTGAGACTACTTCTACCTCAGACCCTGACACTGTCCCTAACGAAGGGCCTGATACTACTCCCAACACAGGCACTGACACTCTCCCTAACTAAGGCCTTGACACTACTTTTAACTCATGCCCTGAAGCTGTCCCAAAAGAGACCCTGAGACTATTCCCAACTCAGGCACTGACACTCTCCCTAACTAAGACCCTGACACTACTCCCATCTCAGCCACTGACACTGTCCCTAATGCCCTGACACTACTTCCAACTCAGGCACTGACACTGTCCCTAACTAGGCCCTGACACTACTCCCAACTCAGGCACTGACACTGTCCCTAATTAAGGCCCTGACATAACTGCCAACTCCGGCACTGACACTTTCTCTCACTAAGGCCCTGAAACTACTCACAACTCAGGCCCTGACACTGTTCCTAACTACCGGTCTCAGACTACTCCTAACTTAGGCCCTGACACTATTCCTAACACAGTCCCTGACACTGTCCCTAACTAAGGTCCTGAGACTATTCCTAACTCAGACCCTGACACTGTCCATAACTTAGGCCATGTCACTACTCCCAACTCAGGCACTGACGCTGTTCCTAACTAAGGGTCTGGCACTACTCCAAACTGAGACACTGACACTCTTCCAAATTAAGGCCTTGACACTGCTCTTACCTCAGGCCCTGACACTGTCCATAATAAAGACCCTGACAAAAATCCCAACTTAGGCACTGACAAGGTCCGTAACTAAGGCCCTGACACTATTCCCATCTCAGCCACTGACACTGTCCCTAACTATGGCCCTGACACTACTCCCAATGCAAGCACTGGCGCTGTCCCTAACTAAGGCACTGGCACTACTCCCAACTCGCCCTGGTGCTGTCCCTAACTAAGGCTTGGACACTATTCCCAATTCAGGCAATGACAGTGTCCCTAACTGAGGCAATGATACTACTCCCAACTCAAGCACTAAGGCTCTGGATCATTGTGATGACCAGCGCCATGGAGCATGGTGATGACAAGGGTCATGGAGAATTGTGATGACGGGTCCTGGAGCATTGTGGTGACATGGGCCATGGAGCATTTTGATTACAGGGGTCATGGGGCATTGTGATGAAAGTGGTCATGGAGCATTGTGATGAAAGTGGTCATGGAACATTGTGATAAAAGTGGTCATGTAGCATTGTGATGAAAAGTGCTATGGAGCATTGGGATGACAGGGGTCATGGAGCATTGTGATGACAAATGCGTGGAGATTTGTGATGACAAGGACCCTGGAGCTTTGTGATTATAAGGAGCATGAAGCATTGTGATGACAGGGGCCATAGAGCATTTTAATGACAAGGGACATGGAGCATTGTGATGACAGAGGTCATGGAGCATTGTGGTGACCAGAGGCATGGAGCATTGTGAAGAAAGGGGTACTGTAACATTGTAATGAAGGGGTCAAGGAGCATTTTGATGACAAGGATCATGGAGCATTGCGATGACAAGGGCCATGGAGCATTGTGATGACAGGGCTCATGTGGCATTATGATGACAGTGGTCATGGAGCAATGTGATGAACGTTGTCATGGAGCACTGTGATTACAGGGGCCATGGAGAATTGTGATGACAAAGGCCAGGGAACATTGTGATGACAGGCGTCATGGAGCATTGTGATGAAAACGGACCTGGAGCATTGTGATGAAAGGGGTCATGGCTCATTGTGATGACAGGGGGCCTGGAACATTGTGATGACAGGGGTCACGGGGCATTGTGATGACAAGGGCCATGGAACATTTTGATGACAGTGGTCATATGGCATTTTGAATGACAGGGGCCATGAAGCATTGTGATGACAAGAGTCATGGAGACTTGTGATGACAGGGGGCATGGAGCTTTGTGATTTCACAGGCATGTAGCATTTTAGACAAGGGTCATGGAGCATTGTGATGAAAGGGGTCATGGAGCATTGTGATGATAAGGGCATGGAGCATTGTGATGACAATGGCATGTAGCATTGCGATGACAAAGGTCATGGAGCATTGTGATGACAGGGGTTATGGAGCATTGTGATGACAAGGGCGTGGAGCATTGTGATGACAGTGGTCATGGAACATTGTGACGATAAGGGCATCGAGCCGAGTTAGGGACAGTCTAGCGGCCTTGGGACTAAATTCAGTGCCTGAATTAGGCACAGCATAAGGTCTTTAGTTAGCATATGAGGTAGGACATTAGCTCGGGACAGGGTTAGGGTAAAGGCTTGGAATCGTGTCAGGAAATGACCTAAGGATAGTGTGAAGACCTTTGTTACTGAGATTCTCAGGGACTTCTTCAGAAGCAGTGTTAGGGCTTCAGGTAGGGACAGCATCAGGGCCTGACTTAGGGAGAGCGACAGGGCCTGAGTGAGGCCTAATGTCAGGCCCTTAGCTGGGGACACTGTCAGGGAATGACTTAGGAGCAGCATCAGTGCCTTTGTTGGATCAGCTTTAGGCTCTTAGTTAAAGACATGACCGGAGCCCTAGTTAGTCACAGCCTCAAGGCCTCAGTTAGGGAAAACTTTAGGGTCTGAGTTACAGACAGCCTCAGGTCTTCACTTAAGGACAGCCACAGGTCTTTCTTAGGGACAGTGTCAGGACCTTGGTTAGAAATGAGTCAGAATATTAGCTCAGGAGAGTGTCAGGATTTTAGTTTTTGCTGGCAGCAGGGCCTCTATTAAGGACAGATTCCGGGCCTTTGTTAGATTCAGTGTCATGGCCTTAGTTAGGAGTAGTCAGGGCCTTAGTTAGGGAGAGCATGAGGGTTTCAGTTCGCATAAGATGCAGGAGATTATCTCGGGACAGAGTCAGGTTCCAGGTCAGAGATAGTGAAAGGAAATGACCAAGGGATAACGAGAAGACCTTAGTTATTGAGAGCTTCAGGGCCTTAGTTAGCAGCAGCGTGAGCACCTTAATCAGGACCAGCGCCAGGGCTTGATGTATGGGCAGCATCAGAGCCTAAGTAAGGTACAGCAACAGGGCCTAAGTGAGGCCTATCTTTAGGGCCTGAGTAAGGGACAGTATCAGGGCATGACTTAGGAGCAGCATAAAGGCCTCTGTAGGATCAGCATTAGGGTCTTCGTTAAAGCTATTATCAGGGCCTCCGTTAGGGATAGCCTCAAGGCCTCACTTAGGGACAGCGTCAGGGCTTACTTTGGGAAAGTTTCAGGACCTTGGTAAGACATGGGTCAGGCTATTAGCTCAGGATAATATCAGGTGTTCAGATATTGACGGCAGCAGGACCTTGGTAAGACATGGGTCAGGGTATTAGCTCAAGATAATGTCAGGACTTTAGATATTGATGGTAGCAGCGCCTACGTTAGGGAAAGTTTCAAGGCGTTAGTTAGGAGTAGCGGGCCTCTGATAGGTCCAGTGTCAGATCCTCAGTTAGCAATAGTGTTAGGGCCTTATTTAGGGACAGTGTCAGGGCCGGATGTAGGGCGAGCATCTAGGCCTTCGTTCGGGACAGGTTCATGGTCTTGGGACTAAATTCCGTGCCTGAGGTAGGCACAGCCTAAGGGCTTCAGTTAGCATAAGAGGCAGGACATTAGCTAGTGACCGTGTCAGTTTAACATCTAGGGAAAGTGTCAGGAAATGACCTAAGGATAGTGTGAAGACCTTTGTTACGGAGACTCTCAGGGCCTTATTCAGAACCAGTGTTAGGGGTTCAGGTAGGGACAGCATCAGAGCCTGACTTAGGGAGAGCGATAGGGTCTGAGTGAGGCCTAGCATCAGACACTTAGTGGGGGACACTATCGGGGCATGACTTAGGAGCAGCATCAGGGCCTCTGTTGGATCAGCCTTAGGGTCTTAGTTAAAGTCATGATCAGGGTCTGAGTTAGTCACAGCATCAAGGCCTGAGTTAGTTAGGGAAAGCTTCAGGGCCTCACTTAGGGACAGCGTCCGGGCTTACTTTGGGACAGTTTCAGGACCTTGGTAAGACATGGGTCAGGTTATTAGCTCCGGATAATGTCAGGACTTTCGATGTTGATGGCAGCAGGCCTTGGTTAGAGACAGTGTCAGGCCCTGAGTTACGACTAGCATCAGAGCCTTTGTTAGATACAATGTACGGGACTGAATTAGGAGTAGAGTCAGGGCCTTAGTTAGTGACAGTGTCAGGGCCTGACTTAGGGAGAGCGACAGGGCCTGAGTGAGGCTTAGGATTAGGCCCTTGGCTGGGCACACTGTCAGGGCATGACTTTGGAGCAGCATCAGCGTCTTTGCTGGATCAGCATTAAGGTCTTCGTTAGGTACATGATCAGGGCCTGAATTAGTCACAGCTTCAAGGCTTCAGTTAAGGAAAGCTTCAGGGCCTGAGTTAGGGACAGCCTCAGGTCTTCACTTAGGGACAGCGTCAGGGCTTACTTTGGGACAGTTTCAGGACCTTGGAAAGACATAGGTCAGGATAGTAGCTCAGGATAATGGCAGGACTTTTGATAGTGATGGCAGCAGGGCCTTAGTTACAGAGGGTTTCAGGGCCTGAGTTAGGCCGAGCATCAGAGACTTTGTTAGGTACAGTGGAAGGGACTGAGTTAGGAGTAGTGTCAGGGCCTTGCTTAGGGACAGTGTCAGGGTCTGATTTAGGTGTACTGTCTGAGACCTAGTTAGGGACAGTGCTAGGGCCTGAGTTAGGATTAGTGTCAAGGCCTTATTGAGGACCAATTTCAGGGCCTTAGTTTGGACTAGCATCAGAGCCATTGTTAGGAATCGTATGAGGGCCTGAGTTAGGCATCCTATCAGGGCCTTAGTTAGGGAGAGTTTTAGGGCCTGAGTTACGATTAGTGTCAAGGCCTTATTTAGGACCAATTTTAGGGCTTTAGTTTGGACTAGCAACAAAGCCTTTGTTAGGTAGCATGTCGGGGCCTCAGTTAGGTGTAGTGTCAGGGCCATTGTTAGGGACAGTATCAGGGCCTGACTTAGGAGAAGTTCAGGGCCTTAGCCAGGGAAAGTGTCAGGGCCTTAGTTAGGGACATTATCAGGGCCTGAATTAGCAGTAGTGTCAAAAGTCCTTAGTGAGGAGAGTAAGGAGTAAGTCAGGACTCAGGCCCTGACACTGTTCTTAAATAAGGCCCTGACATTACCTGTAACACAGGTCCTGATCTGATTCCTATCATAGGCGCTGATGTTGGACTTAACTAAGGCCCTGACACTGGTCCTAACTAAAGCTGTGACACTACTCTTAACTCAGGCCCTGACACTGTCCCTAACAAAGCCTCTGACACTACTCCTAAATCAGGCACTGACACTGTCCCTAACTAAGGCCCTGACATACACCTAACTCAGGCCCTGACACTGTCTCTAACTAAGGCCCTGATACTACTCCAAACTCAGCACTGACACTGTCACTAACTAAGGCCCTGACACTATTCATAGCTCACGCCCTAACACAACTCCGAAATCATGCCCTGACAATGTCCCTAACTAAGGCCCTGACACTATTCCTAACTCAGGCGCTGACACAATACTTAAGGAAGGCCCTGACATTACTCCTAACTCAGGCCCTGAAAAGGTCCCTAACTAAGGCCGACACAACTCCTAACTCAGGCACTAACACTGTCCCTAAATAAGGCCCTGAAACTATTCCTAACTGAGGCGCTGATACAATACCTAACGAAGGCACTGATGCTACTCCTAACTAAGGCCCTGACACTACTCCTATCTAAAGCAATGACACTGTCTATAACTTACGCCCTGACTCTACTCCTGACTCAGGCACTGACACTGGCCCTAACTTAGGCCCTGACACTACTCTTAACTAAGCAACTGACACTGTCCCTAACTAAGGTCCTGACACTACTCCCAAACTAGGCACTGACTTTGTCCCTAACTAAGGCCCTGACAATACTCCCAAACTAGGCACTGACTTTGTCCCTAACTAAGACCCTGACATTACTCTCAAGTCAGGCACTAACACTGTCCCTAACTAAGGACTTGACACTCCTCTTAACTCAGGCCCTGGCACAGTCCCTACAAAGGCCTGCCACCACCCCAACTCTGGCACTGAGAGTGTCCCTAACTACGGCCATCACACTACTCCTAACTCAGGCACTGACGCTGTCCCTAAGTAAGGCCCAGACACTACTCCCAACGCAGGCACTGACGCTGTCCCTAACTAAGGCTCTGACACTACTCCCAACACAGGCATTGACAATGTCCCTAACTAAGGCCCTCACACTACTACTTACTTAGGCACTGACACGCTACCTAACTAAGGCCCTGAGACTACTTCTACCTCAGACCCTGACACTGTCCCTAACGAAGGGCCTGATACTACTCCCAACACAGGCACTGACACTCTTCCTAACTAAGGCCTTGACACTACTTTTAACTCATGCCCTGATGCTTTCCCAAAAAAGACCCTGAGACTATTCCCAACTCAGGCACTGACACTCTCCCTAACTAAGACCCTGACACTACTCCCATCTCAGCCACTGACACTGTCCCTAATGCCCTGACACTACTTCCAACTCAGGCACTGACACTGTCCCTAACTAGGCCCTGACACTACTCCCAACTCAGGCACTGACACTGTCACTAACTAAGGCCCTGACATAACTGCCAACTCCGGCACTGACACTTTCTCTAACTACGGCCCTGAAACTACTCACAACTCAGGCCCTGACACTGTTCCTAACTACCGGTCTCAGACTACTCCTAACTTAGGCCCTGACACTATTCCTAACACAGTCCCTGACACTGTCCCTAACTAAGGTCCTGAGACTATTCCTAACTCAGACCCTGACACTGTCCATAACTTAGGCCATGTCACTACTCCCAACTCAGGCACTGACGCTGTTCCTAACTAAGGGTCTGGCACTACTCCAAACTGAGACACTGACACTCTTCCAAATTAAGGCCTTGACACTGCTCTTGCCTCAGGCCCTGACACTGTCCATAATAAAGACCCTGACAAAAATCCCAACTTAGGCACTGACAAGGTCCGTAACTAAGGCCCTGACACTATTCCCATCTCAGCCACTGACACTGTCCCTAACTATGGCCCTGACACTACTCCCAATGCAAGCACTGGCGCTGTCCCTAACTAAGGCACTGGCACTACTCCCAACTCGCCCTGGTGCTGTCCCTAACTAAGGCTTGGACACTATTCCCAATTAAGGCAATGACACTGTCCCTAACTGAGGCAATGATACTACTCCCAACTCAAGCACTAAGGCTCTGGATCATTGTGATGACCAGCGCCATGGAGCATGGTGATGACAAGGGTCATGGAGAATTGTGATGACGGGTCCTGGAGCATTGTGGTGACATGGGCCATGGAGCATTTTGATTACAGGGGTCATGGGGCATTGTGATGAAAGTGGTCATGGAGCATTGTGATGAAAGTGGTCATGGAACATTGTGATAAAAGTGGTCATGTAGCATTGTGATGAAAAGTGCTATGGAGCATTGGGATGACAGGGGTCATGGAGCATTGTGATGACAAATGCGTGGAGATTTGTGATGACAAGGACCCTGGAGCATTGTGATTATAAGGAGCATGAAGCATTGTGATGACAGGGGCCATAGAGCATTTTAATGACAAGGGACATGGAGCATTGTGATGACAGAGGTCATGGAGCATTGTGGTGACCAGAGGCATGGAGCATTGTGAAGAAAGGGGTACTGTAACATTGTAATGAAGGGGTCAAGGAGCATTTTGATGACAAGGATCATGGAGCATTGCGATGACAAGGGCCATGGAGCATTGTGATGACAGGGCTCATGTGGCATTATGATGACAGTGGTCATGGAGCAATGTGATGAACGTTGTCATGGAGCACTGTGATTACAGGGGCCATGGAGAATTGTGATGACAAAGGCCAGGGAACATTGTGATGACAGGCGTCATGGAGCATTGTGATGAAAACGGACCTGGAGCATTGTGATGAAAGGGGTCATGGCTCATTGTGATGACAGGGGGCCTGGAACATTGTGATGACAGGGGTCACGGGGCATTGTGATGACAAGGGCCATGGAACATTTTGATGACAGTGGTCATATGGCATTTTGAATGACAGGGGCCATGAAGCATTGTGATGACAAGAGTCATGGAGACTTGTGATGACAGGGGGCATGGAGCTTTGTGATTTCACAGGCATGTAGCATTTTAGACAAGGGTCATGGTGCATTGTGATGAAAGGGGTCATGGAGCATTGTGATGATAAGGGCATGGAGCATTGTGATGACAATGGCATGTAGCATTGCGATGACAAAGGTCATGGAGCATTGTGATGACAGGGGTTATGGAGCATTGTGATGACAAGGGCGTGGAGCATTGTGATGACAGTGGTCATGGAACATTGTGACGATAAGGGCATCGAGCCGAGTTAGGGACAGTCTAGCGGCCTTGGGACTAAATTCAGTGCCTGAATTAGGCACAGCATAAGGTCTTTAGTTAGCATATGAGGTAGGACATTAGCTCGGGACAGGGTTAGGGTAAAGGCTTGGAATCGTGTCAGGAAATGACCTAAGGATAGTGTGAAGACCTTTGTTACTGAGATTCTCAGGGACTTCTTCAGAAGCAGTGTTAGGGCTTCAGGTAGGGACAGCATCAGGGCCTGACTTAGGGAGAGCGACAGGGCCTGAGTGAGGCCTAATGTCAGGCCCTTAGCTGGGGACACTGTCAGGGAATGACTTAGGAGCAGCATCAGTGCCTTTGTTGGATCAGCTTTAGGCTCTTAGTTAAAGACATGACCGGAGCCCTAGTTAGTCACAGCCTCAAGGCCTCAGTTAGGGAAAACTTTAGGGTCTGAGTTACAGACAGCCTCAGGTCTTCACTTAAGGACAGCCACAGGTCTTTCTTAGGGACAGTGTCAGGACCTTGGTTAGAAATGAGTCAGAATATTAGCTCAGGAGAGTGTCAGGATTTTAGTTTTTGCTGGCAGCAGGGCCTCTATTAAGGACAGATTCCGGGCCTTTGTTAGATTCAGTGTCATGGCCTTAGTTAGGAGTAGTCAGGGCCTTAGTTAGGGAGAGCATGAGGGTTTCAGTTCGCATAAGATGCAGGAGATTATCTCGGGACAGAGTCAGGTTCCAGGTCAGAGATAGTGAAAGGAAATGACCAAGGGATAACGAGAAGACCTTAGTTATTGAGAGCTTCAGGGCCTTAGTTAGCAGCAGCGTGAGCACCTTAATCAGGACCAGCGCCAGGGCTTGATGTATGGGCAGCATCAGAGCCTAAGTAAGGTACAGCAACAGGGCCTAAGTGAGGCCTATCTTTAGGGCCTGAGTAAGGGACAGTATCAGGGCATGACTTAGGAGCAGCATAAAGGCCTCTGTAGGATCAGCATTAGGGTCTTCGTTAAAGCTATTATCAGGGCCTCCGTTAGGGATAGCCTCAAGGCCTCACTTAGGGACAGCGTCAGGGCTTACTTTGGGAAAGTTTCAGGACCTTGGTAAGACATGGGTCAGGCTATTAGCTCAGGATAATATCAGGTGTTCAGATATTGACGGCAGCAGGGCCTTAGTTAGAGGCAGTGTCAGGGCCTAAGTTAGGACTAGCATCAGAGCCTTTGTTAGGTACAGTGTCAGTGACTGAGTTAGGTGTAGTGTCAGAGCCTTAGTTAGGGACAGTGTCAGGGCCTGCATTAGGACGAGCCTCCAGGCCTCAGTTAGGGACAGGTTCACGGCCTCGGACCTAAATTCAGGGCCTCATTTAGGGACAGAATCAGGGATTTAGCTAGCATAAGGGGATCTACAGCTGAAAGCAACCTGAACACCACCACAAGCAGATGCAGAAGTGAACCATGCACGCTCCTATGAAGGAAGATTCCACAGCAGTTGAGTACATTTTGTTTAAAGTTAGTAACACTATAAAAATTATGTTTGGAAGAAAACTATATTCAGAAGATGAAAGAATCTCGTTCTAAAGAATCTCTTTAGCTAATCTCGACATTAGCTAAAGAGAAGGTTAGGTTAAGGTCTAGGGAGAGTGTCAGGAAATGACCTAGGGATAGTGTCAAGACCTTAGTTACTTAGCACATCAGGACCTAATTTAGGAGCAGTGAGTGTCACGGCTTCGGGTAGGAACAGGGTCAGAGCCTGACTTAGGGAGTGGGACAGGGCCTGAGTGAGGCCTAGCGTCAGGGCCTTAGCTAGAGACAGTGTCAAGGCATGACTTAGGAGCAGCCTGAGAGCCATGGTAGGATCAGCCTCAGGGGCTATGTTAAAGATATTATCAGGGCCTCTGTTAGGGACCGCCTCAAGACCTCACTTCGAGACAGCATCAGGGCTTCCTTAGGGACAGTTTCAGGACCTTGGTAAGAGATGGGTCAAGAAATTAGCTCAGGATAGTGTCAGGACTTTAGCTATTGACGGCAGCAGGGCCTTAGTTAGGGACAGTGTCAGGCCCTGAATTAGGACGAACATCGAGGCCTTAGGTACGGACAGGGTCACAGCCTCGAGAGTAATTTTAGGCCCTTAGTTAAGGACAGCAGCAGGGCTGTAGTTAGCATAAGAGGCACGACATTTGCTAGGGACAGGCTCAGGTTATGGTCTAGGGAGAGTGTCAGGAAAGGACCTAAGCATAGTGTCAAAACCTTAGTTACTGAGAGTATCAGATCCTTATTTAGAACCAGTGTCAGGGCTTCAGGTAGGGACAGCATCAGAGCCTGACTTAGGCAGAGCGACAGGGCCTGAGTGAGGCCTAGCGTCAGGCCCTTAGCTGAGGACACTGTCAGGGCATGACTTAGGAACAGAATCAGCGCCTCTGTTGGATCAGCCTTAGCGTCTTTGTTACAGATATGATCAGGGCCTGACTTAGTCACAGCTTCAAGGCCTCAGTTAGGGAAAGCTTCAGGGCCTGAGTTAGGGACAGCCTCAGTTCTTAACATAGGGACAGCGACAGGGCTTTCTTAGGGACAGTGTCAGGACCTTGGTTAGAAATATGTCAGGATATTAACTCAGGCTAGTGTCCAGTTTTTAGTTATTGCTGACAGCAGGGCCTATATTAGGGGCAAATTCTGAGCCTTACTTCGAGACAGTGTCAGGGCCTGAGTTAGGACTAGCATCAGAGCCCTTGTAAAGTACAGTATCAGGGACTGAGTTAAGTGTAGTGTCAGGGCTTTAGTTAGGGACAGTGTCAGCGCCTCAGTTTGGATGAGCCTCCAACCTCAGTTAGGGACAGCTTGACGGCCTCGGGACTAATTTCAGGCTCTTAGTTCGAGACAGCATCAGGGATTTAGTTAGCATAAGAGGCTCGACAATAGCTAAAGACAAGTTTAGGTTAAGATCTAGGGATAGTGTCAGGAAATGACCTAGGGAGAGTGGCAAGACCATAGCTAATTAGAGCATCAGTGCCTAATTTAGGCCCAGTGTCAGGGCTTCAGGTAGGGACAGAGTCTTAGCCTGACTTAGGGAGAGCGACAGGGCCTGAGTGATGCCTAGAGTCAGGGCCTTAGCTACGGACAGCGTCAGGGCATGACATAGGATCAACATAAGGGTCTCTGTAAGATCAGCATTAGAGTTTCGTTCAAGACATTATCAGGACCTCTGTGAGGGACAGCCTCAGGGCCTCACTTAGGGACAGTGTCAGGGCTAACTTTGGGAGAGTTTCAGGACCTTGGTAAGACATGGGTCAAGGTATTAGCTCAGGATAATGTCAGGACTTTAGATATTGATGGTAGCAGCGCCTACGTTAGGGAAAGTTTCAAGGCGTTAGTTAGGAGTAGCGGGCCTCTGATAGGTCCAGTGTCAGATCCTCAGTTAGCAATAGTGTTAGGGCCTTAGTTAGGGACAGTGTCAGGGCCGGATGTAGGGCGAGCATCTAGGCCTTCGTTCGGGACAGGTTCATGGTCTTGGGACTAAATTCCGTGCCTGAGGTAGGCACAGCCTAAGGGCTTCAGTTAGCATAAGAGGCAGGACATTAGCTAGTGACCGTGTCAGTTTAACATCTAGGGAAAATGTCAGGAAATGACCTAAGGATAGTGTGAAGACCTTTGTTACGGAGACTCTCAGGGCCTTATTCAGAACCAGTGTTAGGGGTTCAGGTAGGGACAGCATCAGAGCCTGACTTAGGGAGAGCGATAGGGTCTGAGTGAGGCCTAGCATCAGACACTTAGTGGGGGACACTATCGGGGCATGACTTAGGAGCAGCATCAGGGCCTCTGTTGGATCAGCCTTAGGGTCTTAGTTAAAGTCATGATCAGGGTCTGAGTTAGTCACAGCATCAAGGCCTGAGTTAGTTAGGGAAAGCTTCAGGGCCTCACTTAGGGACAGCGTCCGGGCTTACTTTGGGACAGTTTCAGGACCTTGGTAAGACATGGGTCAGGTTATTAGCTCTGGATAATGTCAGGACTTTCGATGTTGATGGCAGCAGGCCTTGGTTAGAGACAGTGTCAGGCCCTGAGTTACGACTAGCATCAGAGCCTTTGTTAGATACAATGTACGGGACTGAGTTAGGAGTAGTGTCAGGGCCTTGCTTAGGGACAGTGTCAGGGTCTGATTTAGGTGTACTGTCTGAGACCTAGTTAGGGACAGTGCTAGGGCCTGAGTTAGGATTAGTGTCAAGGCCTTATTTAGGACCAATTTTAGGGCTTTAGTTTGGACTAGCATCAGAGCCTTTGTTAGGTAGCATGTCGGGGCCTCAGTTACGTGTAGTGTCAGGGCCATTGTTAGGGACAGTATCAGGGCCTGACTTAGGAGAAGTTCAGGGCCTTAGCCAGGGAAAGTGTCAGGGCCTTAGTTAGGGACATTATCAGGGCCTGAATTAGCAGTAGTGTCAAAAGTCCTTAGTGAGGAGAGTAAGGAGTAAGTCAGGACTCAGGCCCTGACACTGTTCTTAAATAAGGCCCTGACATTACCTGTAACACAGGTCCTGATCTGATTCCTATCATAGGCGCTGATGTTGGATTTAACTAAGGCCCTGACACTGGTCCTAACTAAAGCTGTGACACTACTCTTAACTCAGGCCCTGACACTGTCCCTAACAAAGCCTCTGACACTACTCCTAAATCAGGCACTGACACTGTCCCTAACTAAGGCCCTGACATACACCTAACTCAGGCCCTGACACTGTCTCTAACTAAGGCCCTGATACTACTCCAAACTCAGCACTGACACTGTCACTAACTAAGGCCCTGACACTATTCATAGCTCACGCCCTAACACAACTCCGAAATCATGCCCTGACAATGTCCCTAACTAAGGCCCTGACACTATTCCTAACTCAGGCGCTGACACAATACTTAAGGAAGGCCCTGACATTACTCCTAACTCAGGCCCTGAAAAGGTCCCTAACTAAGGCCGACACAACTCCTAACTCAGGCACTAACACTGTCCCTAAATAAGGCCCTGAAACTATTCCTAACTGAGGCGCTGATACAATACCTAACGAAGGCACTGATGCTACTCCTAACTAAGGCCCTGACACTACTCCTATCTAAAGCAATGACACTGTCTATAACTTACGCCCTGACTCTACTCCTGACTCAGGCACTGACACTGGCCCTAACTTAGGCCCTGACACTACTCTTAACTAAGCAACTGACACTGTCCCTAACTAAGGTCCTGACACTACTCCCAAACTAGGCACTGACTTTGTCCCTAACTAAGGCCCTGACAATACTCCCAAACTAGGCACTGACTTTGTCCCTAACTAAGACCCTGACATTACTCTCAAGTCAGGCACTAACACTGTCCCTAACTAAGGACTTGACACTCCTCTTAACTCAGGCCCTGGCACAGTCCCTACAAAGGCCTGCCACCACCCCAACTCTGGCACTGAGAGTGTCCCTAACTACGGCCATCACACTACTCCTAACTCAGGCACTGACGCTGTCCCTAAGTAAGGCCCAGACACTACTCCCAACGCAGGCACTGACGCTGTCCCTAACTAAGGCTCTGACACTACTCCCAACACAGGCATTGACAATGTCCCTAACTAAGGCCCTCACACTACTACTTACTTAGGCACTGACACGCTACCTAACTAAGGCCCTGAGACTACTTCTACCTCAGACCCTGACACTGTCCCTAACGAAGGGCCTGATACTACTCCCAACACAGGCACTGACACTCTTCCTAACTAAGGCCTTGACACTACTTTTAACTCATGCCCTGATGCTTTCCCAAAAAAGACCCTGAGACTATTCCCAACTCAGGCACTGACACTCTCCCTAACTAAGACCCTGACACTACTCCCATCTCAGCCACTGACACTGTCCCTAATGCCCTGACACTACTTCCAACTCAGGCACTGACACTGTCCCTAACTAGGCCCTGACACTACTCCCAACTCAGGCACTGACACTGTCCCTAATTAAGGCCCTGACATAACTGCCAACTCCGGCACTGACACTTTCTCTCACTAAGGCCCTGACACTACTCACAACTCAGGCCCTGACACTGTTCCTAACTACCGGTCTCAGACTACTCCTAACTTAGGCCCTGACACTATTCCTAACACAGTCCCTGACACTGTCCCTAACTAAGGTCCTGAGACTATTCCTAACTCAGACCCTGACACTGTCCATAACTTAGGCCATGTCACTACTCCCAACTCAGGCACTGACGCTGTTCCTAACTAAGGGTCTGGCACTACTCCAAACTGAGACACTGACACTCTTCCAAATTAAGGCCTTGACACTGCTCTTGCCTCAGGCCCTGACACTGTCCATAATAAAGACCCTGACAAAAATCCCAACTTAGGCACTGACAAGGTCCGTAACTAAGGCCCTGACACTATTCCCATCTCAGCCACTGACACTGTCCCTAACTATGGCCCTGACACTACTCCCAATGCAAGCACTGGCGCTGTCCCTAACTAAGGCACTGGCACTACTCCCAACTCGCCCTGGTGCTGTCCCTAACTAAGGCTTGGACACTATTCCCAATTAAGGCAATGACACTGTCCCTAACTGAGGCAATGATACTACTCCCAACTCAAGCACTAAGGCTCTGGATCATTGTGATGACCAGCGCCATGGAGCATGGTGATGACAAGGGTCATGGAGAATTGTGATGACGGGTCCTGGAGCATTGTGGTGACATGGGCCATGGAGCATTTTGATTACAGGGGTCATGGGGCATTGTGATGAAAGTGGTCATGGAGCATTGTGATGAAAGTGGTCATGGAACATTGTGATAAAAGTGGTCATGTAGCATTGTGATGAAAAGTGCTATGGAGCATTGGGATGACAGGGGTCATGGAGCATTGTGATGACAAATGCGTGGAGATTTGTGATGACAAGGACCCTGGAGCATTGTGATTATAAGGAGCATGAAGCATTGTGATGACAGGGGCCATAGAGCATTTTAATGACAAGGGACATGGAGCATTGTGATGACAGAGGTCATGGAGCATTGTGGTGACCAGAGGCATGGAGCATTGTGAAGAAAGGGGTACTGTAACATTGTAATGAAGGGGTCAAGGAGCATTTTGATGACAAGGATCATGGAGCATTGCGATGACAAGGGCCATGGAGCATTGTGATGACAGGGCTCATGTGGCATTATGATGACAGTGGTCATGGAGCAATGTGATGAACGTTGTCATGGAGCACTGTGATTACAGGGGCCATGGAGAATTGTGATGACAAAGGCCAGGGAACATTGTGATGACAGGCGTCATGGAGCATTGTGATGAAAACGGACCTGGAGCATTGTGATGAAAGGGGTCATGGCTCATTGTGATGACAGGGGGCCTGGAACATTGTGATGACAGGGGTCACGGGGCATTGTGATGACCAAGGGCCATGGAACATTTTGATGACAGTGGTCATATGGCATTTTGAATGACAGGGGCCATGAAGCATTGTGATGACAAGAGTCATGGAGACTTGTGATGACAGGGGGCATGGAGCTTTGTGATTTCACAGGCATGTAGCATTTTAGACAAGGGTCATGGACCC